>NC_091677.1:34050616-34353356 GCF_042453785.1 Malus domestica
TGTTTAATACTTGTAGCAACTGAATACTGTGTTTTGCAGCCTAGATTTTAAATGTTGTGGCTGATATGATTTCAACTTGGCTGATTATAGATTCAGTTTTTTCGTTTTTCGAAGATTGAAGCATGATTTTTTTTTATCACATTTTGAAAGATTGATATTTGATATGCTTTAAAAACAGATATTGGAAGACAAACCTGACTTATCACGATGGTCACTGAAGTATAAAGCTTTTGGTCGTAATATTGAATTATCATGGCTTGCTCGGAATATGCAGGTAAGACCATACGCATCACGTTTACTTAAAATTTATTTTGCCTTCAATAATTCCTCCATATACTGTAAGAGCTGAGTTCAATGATGTGTCCTTACAATGAACCCTTTCTCACTGTTGTGCAAAACTTCATGCAGCCTACACCAAATCAGAAAATCCACTGGAGATCTTTGGAAGGTCTTCCTAACAGGTCAGAAAGCAAGAAATTTTAGCAGCAACTGTATACTTTAGTAACGCTTTTGCTCAAATTATGAATGTGTTCTTAGAGCTTACGTTACAAAATACCCATAATATCCTTTAGTCATTTGATTAAGATTTGTTGAGGAAAGTATGTTAACTCGACAAGTGAAAACTAGTGCACAGAAAATTTTAGTCATGTATCTGGTTTATCTGTGGGTACGTAGTAAACTAGAAGCTTAGTGGTTCATTCCCTAGCACAAACTTAAGGACAGGATCCTAGGTTCACCATTCGTCACCTTAAGTGGAAGTTGAAGGGAATATTTTTGCTTACCACCCTCAAGTGATGGTGATCCTCACTATTCTACTTATTACCATTGGATAAGTTTAAATTTTGAGATCTATATTGTGGATTTCATAGGATGGAGATGAGTACTTGACAAGAGTGTAAAATGTTCGATGTATCTTGTTTTGAATTTTCTTGAAGTCACTGTTTAGTGTATCACAAACAAAACGATGCTAATGTTATTGAGGTTACAAAATAGGAAGATACAATGTTGAACGGGTGAATTTTAATATTACCGTAGTCTGCTGTGTGAAAATGAAGTAGACACAATTTCCTTTGTTTTATGTTGATATCGAAATCTTGATAAACTGTGTTACTTATTGTATCCGCAGAGGTGCTGTTCGGTTCTATCCAAAGGGTCCTTCAGCATGCTTAGTAGAAGTGAGGCTCTTCTGTCATATATTGAATTTGGATGTTTGCAATTCTTATTTTGTAGTGTTATACATCTTTACGCACTTGGTCAGATCAAGCCATTCAATTGATGCCTTGCGCGAGGGGTGATCATTCGTTGTCGATTCAATTATTTTACAACCTTTGATCATTCCTTGGCCATCAATTGAACGGCCTAAGCGCACAGTAATTAGATTGGTAAAATGTAAAATAATTCCCATTGATGGGGTTTCCCGTTCTAGGCTTCTCATATCCAGGGAAAAGGCCATTTTTGCTTCTCATTTTTCAGTGTTGCTCATATTGCTCTTATCAATTTTCAATTCCAGCTAACGGTGTCATATGAAGTTCCGCTGATTCTGTTTCCAGTGGCATCAGTAAGTAGTCTAACTGTGTGGTTTAGATATTATACATTCTTCGGTCCGGACACCCTGTACAGTTCCAAATCAGTTAAAATACGTACAGATGTTTTTCCATTGCATTACTCAAAGAAACATAACGAATGTTGTTTACTTTACGGTGGGGAAGAAATAATCCATCAGTATTTTGATTCTGATGTGAATCCTGCAGGCGCTTCAACCATTTCTCGAAAATTTACTTGGACGTGGCTTGGAAAGGTTTGCGACGTTTGCAAGAACCTACAAAGCAGACTCACCAGTTTGATGGTTGAAATGGGTAACCACTTAAACTTACCGAGTGATTTTGCCACTGAAGCAAGAAAGTGAGCACAACAGAGATTGCTTGGTATACCATTTGGGTCCAATGACCAGCTTCTGTAAGGCTGGCTTTTCCCTGTTTGTCAATTACTTCCCAGAGAAAAAGAATGAATAAATTATCCATATTACACCAACTTTTTGCTTGAATTGTTAATCAATCAAATACTACTGTGCTCCCACGACTCTCTCTCTCTCTCTCTCTCTCTCTCTCTCACACACACACACACTGTCATTGCGCCAATCCTAATATTGAAAATATTTTGTCATCTCAATCAAATTACCAAGCGCGTCAGGGTTTATGTTGAGTATGAACGTTCGCAATGCTGAGAGAAGGGAATTTGCATGAACTTATAAGTAAGGCTACTATTCATATCATACTTGTCCCATTTCAACATAACGGAAACGTAATTGCTTAATGAGTTTGTCTTCAGACTACTGGAGACTACTGGATGTCCGACATTTTATCAATTAGATTGACAAAGTTAAAAAAATTTAGCATTGTCCGGATTAGTGTGTGTCGATTGCCAAGTGCCAAAAGGGAAAAGCATATGTAAGAAAAGAATGAGCTAATAGAAAATGATCCCAATAGTATACATAAATACACATGACCGGATTAGAAATGGACTACATCGGATGGACAATACAATCACTCTGGACTAACTAAAAGAAAGAATGTATCAGCATACATCTTTTTACAACACTACACCATCCGATTCCGATCGACATGCCCTTTCTTATGTATGTACATCGATCCTGAGCTCACCGACGTATACACAAGAACCCAAACACCTACAAAACTGCTAGCTGCGCTTTTATCTCGCGACTGCAGCAGCCGAAACAATGTATGGTCGCTTATGAGGAAGACCTTTATTGAAAAATTGCATCTACAACCAGCCACTGGCACTGCTGTCCAGCAAGGCCCTCAAACTACAAAGGGCCTCAGCAGAGAGGCTGCAGCACCTTAATCTCTGTTCTCGCTGTGGTGATGGATCCCGGTGATCAAGGGGGGAGAAGCATACAACGATAACAGTGAGGTTATCAAACGTCTTGAGGCGAAGAGCCTCCATTACAAGGTCCCTGGCACACTGGTCAGGGTCATCATGCCGCCTCAGCCCACGGCGAACAAGGCTAACAGCATGCTGACTAGACATCACATCCCAAATCCCGTCACACCCTATAATTAGAAACTCATCATCCTCTGTTAAAACCACCTGCCGGAACTCTGGCTCGGCAATAAGGGGTGACGGAGATCCACGAGGAAACTTCATGTCCCAGTCGCCTAATGCTCGGGTAACTGATAAGACACCATTCAGATACCCATCATCAACATATCCACCTAATTCTTCAACCCGCCTCCTTTCTGAGGGATATATTGGCCTGTGGTCTTGAGACATATCGATTGCTTCTCCTTTCCGACAGAGTACTGCTCGGCAATCCCCAGCATTGGCCACCATTAAAAGCCTGGAGAAGAAGATGACAATGTCAATTACAATGAAAAAAGAATAAAAGATAAATCTCTCACTCGGGGTATCTTAAATCTATATAACAGATTGACCAATCATGCAACAACTACTAGTTTCAAAAAGGTAAAACATCACCACATGATTTTGTGGATAGAAGAAAATACTAGTTTCAATAGTAAATATTGGAAATAAAGTCTAGTTAGGACAAGGAAACAGGTTCTTTTGGCACAATGAAAAAAGTGGAAAAAGATTTCTAGGCAGAAATATACCTTCCAAATATCATAGCAGTTAGTGCTGTTGTCCCCGAAGAACTGCTTACACTGCAGTCATCAGCCAAAGCAAGGTCAACCAGATGAAATGCCTTGCGGAGGGAGTTCTCAAGCTCCTCTGAGAAAATTTCATCAACGTCAGAAGTTCGGGGAAATTTGGCACCTTCAAAAAAGAGTCTGAGCACATTTTTCCGGACATAAGCTGCTGCTTCGGGTCCTCCATGTCCATCAAATACCTATATGACATTTTCAACCACAGTAAGCTCCAAGCAAAGAATCAACCAAATTCAAGGTCGTCGCAGTTACAAGTCCAAAGCAATATATTACCCCATAAAATGCATTTGGCTTGGGAAAATTAGAGAGCGATCCCAAGTGAGAAGATAGATCATCTATTAGAATATGTTCATCTTCCATGTATCTACGGGGTCCAATGTCAGCAAAGCTACCAGAACGCAGCCTGGGGAAGAATTGCTGGTCGCCCGAGGCAGGAACCAAATCTGGAATTTTATCCACAGGTTTAACATCCTGGAAAAGGGAGTAAGGAAAGAGAAATTAAATGCCAAGATTTTCGACTGCAACACAAAAACTACTATGATTATGCCCTCAAGCATAGTTTCTAATGAGCAACAATTTACCCTGTAGAAGTTCAAGGCATACGACATAAATGCTCACAATTATAATTAAGCATTGATGATATCATAGTTATAGCTCATAAGTCATAATTATAATTAAGCATTGATAATATCATCACATAAACGCAACCAAAAATCCCGCCTTATTACACTCGAAATTGACTACAATTTCATCTACATCAAAACCCAACTAATGTCAATCCAAATGTTTTATATTTACAGCCGAAAGATTGAATGCTGAAGCTAAACTCATTTTTAATAGATTTAAAAAGATAATTCACATCAATAAAAAATTAATTAGATTAGTTATCTAACAAGAACAAAAATTTAACATTAGCTATTCTAATTTTACCAAAAAGGTATATCTGATAACAGAATTCAGCTGCTCAGTAAGCTAAAAACCCCAATTTCGAAAAGTCAGAAACCCAAATAAATACAACACCCAAATCATCAAATCTCAAAACCCAGATGCCTAAAGACAAAAAACCCACATGGAATTTAACAACTACAAGATTAAATAGTCCAAAAGCAGGGAACTTGAGGATCGGAAAACTCACGGCTTGGGAGCTCAAGAGGGCGGCGGCGGAGACCGGTTCCGAAGCATGATTCCTGTCAAAACTTTTGGGCGACGAAATCGATGGGGTAACTGCAACTACATCTTCAACCTCGTGAACATTTTTGGCAAAGTACTCAACATCCAGCACCGGCACGCTCTGCTGGCACACAACCTTAGTTTCCGCCACCATTTTCTATCAAATCATACCAAGCAAACAAACACCGCCAGACAATATTACGATCCCACAACGTTGTTAAGCTCGAACAAAACTTCGACAACCAACGACGACGACGAGGAGGAGAATCGGATAAATTTTTTTGTTATTTTCTCGCGGTTTCTGGAAAATTTTCTCGTAGTTCGGTTTTTTTCTGTTTCGCTGGATCAGCAAAAATTGAGTTAGTTAGGGTTGAACCGGTATTTAAAGGGACGGGGTGACGGGCGAGACCGGTTACCGGTGGCTACGGTTTGTTGGGTCATCGACACGTGTCACGTGTGTGTTCCCAGGAGCTTTGACAGTTCACTGTTGAGTACACGTTAAATGAGAAGATGGATTTGGCATATCGCTTGACGGACACGTGACCATATTTAGGTCAGACGCGTGACCTTAAGATTGTTGTAACTTGCAAGGATGTTTCGTGGATACTAGTAATGCTCTTCATTCCCTCTCTAGACTCCAGCACGAATGAGTTGTCGCTTGCCGAGTTGACATTTCTATTTTCTTTACATTCATAATATAAACTCTAATGGTAGGCTAAAAATCAAATTATCTCTCAAAATTTTTCCTTAAATTCAATCCAACCCAAGAGGAAAATTTGGGTTAAATGCTAAATGCTAAACCAAGACCAGATTCCCTCCAAAATTTAGCCTAGAAATAGGAATTTAAATTTTTCAATATTTATCGGAATTTAAATTTTTTTAGATTAAAATGTTCCTAAAATTAATTTATGATAGTCTACATTTTTTTTTTAAATTTAATTTATCCACAAAAATAGCCTAAGTTCATTCTTTAATAATTCAGAGCTAAAATTTTAGGCTAGAACGGTTGGAGCATAAAAGATGTTTCTGGACTAAAATATTTAGCTTTTAGCCCAACAATTGGAGATGGAGTGGGCAATTTATATAAAACAGTTTTTCGTTTATATGGCGTTTCGATCCACGGATGCTTTGTTATATAGTGTTTCGATCACTAAGTCATTAGAGCACCAAAGTGGATGCTAAATTAAAGGCAGCAAGCAGGGAATTTGGTATAGCAGTTCATGTTTGTTTACGTTGTATGTTTCTGTTGAAATGAATACGTGTTAGATGTAGGAAGTATGATTCCAAAAGTGACTTTAATTTGCCAATTCAAGCTCAACTCCGCACTTTATGTAGCGGACCACCTACAGGTCAAGGAGCCCCGTGTGCTCTTTCTTTTCGTGGGACGATGTCGAGGAGTTATTTATGGGCTATTTGAAGAAGTGCAGATTTGGAACCCTATACAAGACTGTTCTCCAACTTTTATAGGTGTTGGTCTGGATCTCACTTGATCTTGCCCCCCTCGATGATTGTAAATTCAACATTGATTTTGTGCTTGAGTTTGAGCTCTCAACCCCACCCCCTCCATTCATCGAATTGTAATTCGTTATTTGAATTTATTTCGCCGCGAATCTCATGCAATATGCTATTTTTTTTCTCATGAATGTACCATTTGATATGTATTACTAATTAATCAAAAATTAATTGTTAAATCTTGAATATAAAAATTTAATAAAACTTACCAATGATTAGATATTACGTAAAGTTCATACCACTAAATTAAACGTAATAACCGGGCTTACAAAACCGATCACATTGGTTAAGTATTTAAGTGTCCAACTCAAATTGCAAGTCATCCCACCTAACTAGAAATTAATTGAGTTTCTGAAACCTGAGACGAGGGCTTTGGTAGTTTGGCTTTTGATAACATACGTGCTTACTTTTTGGGTAAATAAATTTGATGTGTTGAGATAGGAATTAACTTGGCTCAGCAGCCACTCCTCCTTACATTCAACCTCATGTGAATATGTGTTTAAGTTTTGATATTATTGATTACCTGTTTTTATTTTCAGCAGCCAAGTTTTCTTCGTTGAGATATTATTGATTACCTGTCTTTATTTTTGGTAACTTTCCTCAATGTTGACACTTGAAGACCTTTGCATGCATGATTGCCAGGTGGCATAGCAATCACCAGAATTATTGTTTCTGATTGTCTGTGGATTCTGGCAACCAGTGGCTGTAATTATTGTAGGTAACGTACCTTGTTATTCTTTAATTTCTTATCCTTGTTGGTATTAAGATTACTATTAGGTGTCCAATTATTTAGGGTTGCGGAGAATATTAGGTGACGTTTTACAAGTGTCTCTGCCCAAACGCCAAATACCTTCCTTTATTAGTACCAGATATGTGTGACTAGGCGACACACCATTTATTTATCTTATTTTTAAAAACAAATAAAAAATTATCATCGGGTAACTTTGTCACGACACTTCACTTCTTTAGGGAAAATGCTGCATTTTAGTCTTTCTTGGCCACTATAGTGCAATTCACAAAAGTTAAAAATTAAACCTAAAACGTATAATGTGAAATACGAACCTAAACCTCATATTCAACTGCTGGGTTACCCTTACCCAAAGTATTTGGCACACCATTAATTTTAAGGAAAACTAATGAAAAGAGTTTGAAAACTTTTAGTTTTAACGATAAAGACAAAATAAAGGGTAAAGTGAAAAGTACCAAGATTAAGTTTTTAGTGTAAAAATATGATTTTTCTTTAAAGTGAATAGTAGCGATAACTTTTCTTTAAAGTTATCTTTATTTTAACTTATGCTATAAAATTAACTAAATCTTAGCTAAAATGCTGAAGTGTAAGTGGGTGGGTAATCCGACTAGTCAAGCCACACTATGGAGGATGATGATTGAATGACTGATGTCCCAAAAGCAAATGAATGGTCCTTATTCTTTAGGGTTATCGGTTCTAGATACATACCGGCAGCTGGAAAGCATGGAATGCCAACGGTGGGTCGACCACCAACAACCTAAAACTTTCACTGCCATTATATGAGTCTTTATTGTTTAAGGGTTGGTTGCCTCAATCACAAAACAACCAATTGATTTATGTAAGAATTAACTAATTAAGCAACACATTCATAGTTTCAGTTTCTCTACAACTGGATATCGAACACAATTTACGATTCTGTTTGGACCCGATTTTACACCATTGGCCCAAATAATCGAGGTCATTGAGTGAGCATGGTTCTCAACCGTCGGATGAGAAAATGGAGATACTTTTGCTAAAGGATAATATTATGAGTTTTATCATAATAATTATTTTTTATGAGTTTGTTTGGACCCGATTTTACACCATTGGCCCAAATAATCGAGGTCATTGAGTGAGCATGGTACTCAACCGTCGGATGAGAAAATGGAGATATTTTTGCTAAGGGATAATATTATGAGTTTTATCATAATAATTATTTTTTATGAGTTATCTTGACATATTCTTGAATGGGATAAGATAAGATGCAAGTTATACCTCCAAGCAAGCGGAACAGTCTGGAATAAATTGTTGTTAGCTATGCATCGGATTAGAATGGCCTGGATGTATCTTCAAAAGATTGACATCACGTTCGTTGCATGCACCTAGTATGAAAGTATGGGGGAATGCCAAGATAAAAGTATTGGATAATGGTGACATTTAAGAAGCCTGGGGTGGCTAGGACTTTTTAGGGTGATTATGATGTTGTCAGACATTATCAAATCAAAGACTAATTTGAAGATGAGATTGCATGCAGGAGATAGAATTGAAAAGCAATCCGTGGGGTATTAAGGATAATATTCCGAGGAATATTATTTTAGCCTGGATGTCGCAGCAGATATACATCACTATAAATACGAGAGGTCGTGCACCATTCAAATGATCTCCAATTCAACACACAACTGCCCTGCGCAAATTCTCTCAACAACTCTGAGATTTTTATTTTCTCTTTTCGCTGACACATCTTCCGTTGGCATCAATAGCACTGTGAAAGCAACCGGTGATATCTTAAGTAGGCATAGATAACTCTGTCGCCATAGAATCAGCCGATCTCGTAGCATTTTCCGTTGGCATCAACAGCACTGCGGCGAGGATGGTTGGTTACCTATCCAAGTCTCGGTCGAGAAGGATTTCCGAATCCTTATTGATTGAGGTCATCTCATTAGCCTTCTCGGCAAAGTGAGGTGTTACAGTTTACTGAGCTCAGCGCATTGCACGCCGAGTTATTTTATGATTGGATACTCTCAAGTGGGATTTAGAGTTCGGCATTCAGACGGCTGAACCACGTTCACTATTAAGACTTATATTCGCTTTGAGTATTTGTGCCCTTACACTTTGGTGTCGATTTGGTGTGAGTTTACTCTGATGAATAACATCACTGTAACCGAATCCGACGACAGCGATTCGTGAACTTCGTAAGAATAGTAGCCTTGTCTTCAGGTTTGAGAACCCAAGAGGCCGAGACGTGTTCCTTCCTCGGTCGCAATCGCAAGACGCAGAAGTCAGTAGCGTACCCAACACAACATCAACAAATTTTACTCCTCGGCCGAGCTCGACCGACGAGTTGGCACGCCCCGCATTCATCGAATGACGTAATTAGCTTATAGATTACTCAGCCTGCGCGCCACGTAGGCTTGGTAGTTTTTAGGGTCAACAGATTCATTTTTACAATTCGGTTTTCACATTTTGTACTTAAGATATAAGATAATTATATAAAAAGAATGAAAATGAAAACAAAATCTTAAAAGTAAAAATAACTTAAAATAGTTTTTTATTTTTAGTTATCATTTTGTGTTTCTTTCCTTATACAATTCTTCTACGTCTCTCCAACCATCGTTCATCTAGTCTTAACCAGTCTTATTTTTCCCCATGTATTTTCATTAATTATCTTAACACAATTGCGAAATGGTTATCAAACGGGCTATTGACCATTAATTATCTCAACAAAACTTAGTTCAAATTGCAATTAGAGAAAAACATGTTAAACTTTGCATTTTCCACACCCTATCAATTTAAACCATTAGTAAAGTAAATATTCCCATCCTAACCAAGCATTGTCCATGAACGATAGAACGCTACAAAAGAATAACTAATAGATAAACATCTTTGGAGACATCAGATTGAACTTCAAGTGTTTTGTTCGGACAGAGTGTTGCACACTGAGTACATATGCATTGTCCATGAACAATAGAACACTACAAAGGAATAAGTAATAGATAAACATCGTTATTAGACTTCCTATTATTTTGTTGGGAAGAATGTTGCATAATGAGTCCAATATGCATTGTCCATGAACAATAGAACAGTACAAAGGAATAACTAATAGATAAACGTCTTTGGAGACATCAAATTGGACTTTCTAGTATTTATTTCGAACAGAATGTTGCATAATGAATACATATGTACTCAGAAAGAAAAAAAAAAAAGGGTCATTCTAGCACAACTGAAAACCAGATTCTATAGATGAAAAAGCATATGCCAATTTCATATGTTTAATATGTGAAACAAACGTGTTATGCTTGGTAGATAAAAAACTTGGGTTCTATTTTGATTGAATATGTTCTCTTTTTAAGTCAAACTCTTTTTTAATTGAATATGTTAGTTTGCTCAAGTGTCAAGTTTGAGGAATCAAATTTGGGCCAAATATGACTAGGCTTAGTTAATTTATTGGGCCAGGCAACCCAGGATAAGAATTGGGCCTTGGAAAAATGAAGAGGGACAAAGAAAGTCATATGGAGAACGAGGCAAAGAGAATTGGGCCCCTCCATAAGAATTGGGCCTTGGAAAAAATGAAGAAGGACAAAGAAAGTCATGTGGAGGGGAGAGCAGACAAGTCTCCAACTGCCATCGTAGATTCATAATTGTGAATAAGGACAAAATTCTGAAAGGGAAGGTGGCGGTGGGGCCCCATGAGGGGTTTGACCGGTCAAAAAAGGGAGAGTGGCTGTTGAAAGTTGAAAAGAAAGAGATGATTGAGGACCGAAGAAGGAGGCAAAGAGAGAGATTATTAGTTGATTACTGATAATTAATTAGTTGATTAATATTAAATGTTAAAAAACACATAAATGCTTGAGCTCCGCTTTTGAGTTTGACTGCCTCCCTCTCTCTCTCTCCTCTTCCTTCCACCAAACCAGACCAAATCCATTTCATTCAACTTGTATTTTCTCCAAATTCCATATCTCAAAAAATCTCATTTTTCTTTCTTCGTAGTTATCCTTCTCGGTTTGTACAATTATATCAATAGTTAGATTGAGTGATTGATTGACATCAAAGTTTCAGAATTTCACATCGCCATCTAATCGCCGGCTCATGTCTCCGTCGCGCCGATCCCCTCACCTCCGCCAACTTCCCAGCCAATCGGTAAATCTCTTCTCTTTTTTCAATTTTGATTTTTGTGTGCTGAATTTGTACGAATTCTAATTTGATTTCATTGAATTGCTTAATCAAATGTGAAATTATGAACTTTTTGAAGAGTTGATTTGTTTGGAAACGAATTCGGTTTGGATTCTTTGGCTTCTGATTTCCGACTCTTGTTTAATTAACTAATATCCTTGAAACTACAGTTCATAGATTCACCAAATAAGGAATGTAGTTAATACAAGGACCTGCTTTAGGTTTTTTATTTTTTTTATTTTAATTAACGGCACTAGTGTGCGCGATAGAGGATTAGACGAGCAGAACTAGGCAGATTTTGACCTATGAAAATTTGAAAATGTTATGTTGCGCGTAATACTTCACTGCATTTTGGGTGAATGCTTGATACGTGGTTGTATTTTCGGCAGGAAAGTTATTGATTTGTTTTATTGAGCTGAGAAGGGGAATCCAGAAGGCGATTCGCTGAGTTCTTTTCGTCTGAGATCATGGCTTCCGTAAGTGTGGTTCCTGCTTCTGGTCTAAGAGAGCCCGGTGGAAATGCAGTCGGTGTCGATAATTTGCCAAATGAGATGAATGACATGAAAATTAGGGATGACAAGGTAAACTATGTGACTGTCTTCTTATGACTTGTACTCGAGATTTATTATTTTACGCAAGCTCCTTTTGGTTGTGAAATCTGTAAAATGTTATCGTTTTCCATTTACAGGAAATGGGGGCAACTGTTGTTGATGGTAATGGAACGGAGGCGGGTCATATTATTGTCACAACTATTGGTGGAAAGAATGGCCAGCCAAAACAGGTGAGCTTTTGAAATGCTTTCTCTTCCCTTCCTACGGCTGCATTTTGTAGTTTCAACTTTCAGGCGTTTCAAATAGATGGTGATATGATTTTGCTTTTAATAACTCTAGACAATAAGCTATATGGCTGAGCGCGTTGTTGGACATGGATCTTTCGGATTGGTTTTCCAGGTAATTTTTCGTTTTGCTTTTATGTAATTTTTTTCCGGCTTTTGATGTGCTTATTCTTAATAAACTTTTTGCGGTTAGCTGAATGATATTTTGATTTGTTATTTATCCAGGCCAAGTGCTTAGAAACTGGTGAAACTGTTGCTATTAAAAAGGTTCTTCAAGACAAGAGGTACAAGAACCGGGAGTTGCAAACCATGCGTCTTCTAGACCACCCAAACATTGTGTCTCTTAGACATTGTTTCTTTTCGACAACTGAAAAAGATGAGCTATACCTTAACCTCGTACTTGAGTATGTCCCCGAGACTGCCCATAGGGTGATCAAGCACTATAGTAAGATGAACCAGAGGATGCCCCATATTTATGTTAAACTTTACTTTTACCAGGTATTTTTTTTGTTACATTTTAATTCTGTAGTACTTTACTAAATTGTTCCTTTCCATATATATCATTTGAATTGTAGAGCATTGCTTTTGATTCCTTTAGATGAGGTGTGTTTTTCATTTTGTTGAACCACACTACATACATGTTTTGAGGAAACTCTGCGTGATGTTCTAATTATTTTTTACAATTTTTCGGAGAATAATATATATGACTCGGTAGTTATTGGATCTTTCATCTAATTCTTTGTATCTTTTTACAGATTTGTAGAGCTCTTGCTTACATTCATAATACTATTGGAGTGTGCCACAGGGACATCAAGCCGCAAAATTTGTTGGTATGTTGGAATTTGCTCTGTTCTGTATTTTGGTTCTAGTTGTGTGAATAGACTAATTGATCGTCTATCCCCATTCTAACAGGTCAATCCCCATACTCACCAGCTTAAAATCTGTGACTTTGGGAGTGCGAAAGTTTTGGTTTGTTTTCTGCATCCTGGCATTCTCTAGATACATTCCCTTTTTCTGTGGCTAATGATTTTGCAATACTGAATTGTTTGTACATTTGACAGGTAAAAGGGGAACCCAACATATCTTACATCTGTTCTAGGTACTATCGAGCACCTGAACTTATATTTGGTGCTACCGAATACACAACAGCCATTGACATCTGGTCTGCTGGCTGTGTTCTAGCTGAACTTCTGCTTGGACAGGTAGTTATTATTCTTCAGTGAGTGTTCTTTCTGTAAGAACTTGTAAACAAACAAACACCAAGACCAAAACAGGAACCACAAACAAAAGGAAACCAACCCAGTTATGTGCACATAAATAACCAGAAAGGAAAACATACCTGCAGCTGCACCAGAACTCGTAGCCATTGCAGCAAACTTTCAGTGATCCTTCTCTTCTCTTGCAGATTGTCAAGAGCTCGACTCACAGATAGGTTATGGTCCAATATAAGCGTTAGTTCTGTGAGAAGAGAGGTCACTGTATATATACATATAGACTTCACCAAAATAGATCAGGATTTCCTATCAAAATCCTCATCGGAAACAAACACTTGTTTCCTGATGCTAACCAAAATCCTTTTCAGTCAAGGATCAGCATTCCTTTCATCAATAGGACTTTCTATCCAAATTGAATACCTATAACCGGTCCTAAAACTTCTCTATCTCATACTCATATTCTTACACTTTCATCTCTAGGCTTTGATATATGTGCTAATTAAGTAATATCTATTTCTGCAGCCCCTGTTTCCCGGAGAAAGTGGAGTAGACCAGCTTGTTCAAATCATCAAGGTGATTGCGGCCTTTGATTTTTTCTTTTTTCTTTTTAAGGTTAAGCTGTTGGGTTAATGGTAATAGTTCTCATTAATAACTTATTCAATTCTCATGCAGGTTTTAGGTACCCCAACGAGGGAGGAAATAAAATGCATGAACCCTAACTACACAGAGTTTAAGTTTCCCCAAATTAAAGCTCACCCGTGGCACAAGGTACTTGGGATATTACTTGTTGTTTATTTCCTGTCAAAGAAATTGGATGTTAATATCCTTTTATACAACATTGATTATCAGATATTTCACAAGCGCATGCCCCCAGAAGCTGTGGATCTCGTATCAAGGCTGCTGCAGTACTCTCCAAACCTTCGAAGTACAGCTGTGAGTATTTCTGATGGGATCCATTATCAGTGTTCCTCTTTTGTGCTGTCTTTGCATTCATCCTATAATCACTAGAGGCCTCCGTTTATTCCAAAAAACAAAAGATCGGTTTAGGCGTACGAATGCTAAGCTGTTTAGGTTTTGATGTCCCCATCCTAAGAAATATTCATTGATATTTTTGTTGCATGTGCAAGCACATGTGGAGTCCATTTGATACTTCTTTCTTCTGTCCCATTATGGATGTGTGTTACTGGGGTCTGACCTTAATTATCATGCATCCCACGTATGACATATGCCTTGTACAGTTTTTGTGATCCGCATCGATCCGATTTAATCTTTGTACTTGAGCTTAGCTTCTTGTTACCCTTTCACAAGTTTTAATGTAAAGCGCTATGTTTTCAATGTAGTTGGAGGCCTTAGCTCATCCCTTCTTTGACGAGTTGCGTGATCCTAACACCCGCTTGCCAAATGGACGCTTCCTTCCCCCTTTGTTCAACTTTAAGGCTCATGGTAATAAGCGTTGTTTCTTTTTTGTACTGTACTTCCATCACTTTCATTTTATTCTTTGAGCAGTCTAATCCTAACTGGTAATTCTTTTTAATGATCCCACTTTGATTAGAACTGAAGGGAGTGCCTGCAGAAATGCTTGTTAAGCTGATCCCGGAGCACGCAAGAAAACAGTGCGCCTTCCTTGGGTCGTGACCGTTCTTTGTAGTTGATGTCTGATCTGCACAGAAACAAGTGGGATGCTGTAGAACCGTAGCTTCTGTCCCATCTATATGCCATCGTCGATTTGAAGCTGTAATATTTGTTTTTTTTATTAATCCCTTCTTCTTTGGCCCCTTTATTTGTCTTTATATTTATCCGATTAAGCCTTGTATGTAAAAGAAAGTAGATTAAGAAGTTTATTCTGCTTATTATGTGCCTCAAATCTTAATGGGTTTGCACACCCTTGAAGTGAAAATATTGGCAAGGAGGTTTTGTATCAGAAAATGAGTTGATCGTTAAAAGTATTTCCTTTGTTCTGTCCACCAACCCTATTAGTTAACATTCCTAACCCTAATAAAATTGGCAAGCAATCCATAAGAGGCCAACATTGGCACTCTCTCCCAATATGGGGGGCACTTGGGTGAAATGTTCCATTTGAAATGCCACGGCCTAAAGCTAATACTACTACTGATCATGCTACTCAGTACTTCGGTATGGTGGTATTGCTCTTCATTTGGAAGTGAGAGGTTTTAAGTTCGAATCTTGTGGATGGCGAATTCGATACTAAATTAGACTGCTCATTGTGAGGCTTAGCCGAACTCCTCTCCTTAGTGTAAAAATATCGATATACTAAAAATGTCGTACCCAGTGCACAAGGCTCCCGCTTACGCAGGGTCTGGGAGAGGTGAATGTCGGCTAGCCTTACCCCCATTTATGGAGAGGTTGCTCCCAAGTCTCGAACCCGAGACCTACCGCTCATGGGCGAAGGCACTTGCCATCGCATCGATATACTAAAAAAAATAAAATAAAAAATAAAAAAAACTACCGATCATAATGGTTGAGATAAAGTTCAAGTATACAAGTGCCAATTACAACATTTACAACCTCTGCACATTCATACAAGGCATAAGGTAATGCTGTATTTTTAAGTTATCACAAATGGATAGCGTAGTGTATTATCCACCGCCCCACATAGAGTTCAAAAATAAGCTATACGCAGCTGAGCCCACCTAATCATTTCACGATTTCAGGCAGAAATTTAGAAGATAGAGGAAGGGTTGGACCAGTTTGAAGAAGCAGCAAGCAACTGAGAATCCCTGGCTGAGAGAGAGAGAGAGAGAGAGAGTGAGTGTGAGATCAATGGGTCGGCGAGATCAGATATACCACACACGTATATATGTATATAAATATTGGAGATGTATAGCTGATGGTGGGCTGCCTAACTCAAGAGAGAGATAAACTCGATCTGGAATCCTTTTCGGCCGAAGTCACACCCCATTCCTAATAGCACTTGGAAAACCGAAAGGGACTGCATTATGCATTATGCAAGTGTGTTTGCTGTTTGGTGTATGGGGTTTGGTTTAATATATATACTACAACACAAACGTATTACGTTGCAAAAAACTGCCAGAATTCCCTAGTGATTTTCATGATTCTCCAAAAAATGGACTGCAACCATGGCGCATATCATTGCAAACCAAATTTGTAACCCTAGATTGCCACAAATGAGGAAGAAACAAACCATTAGGGAAAGGGAATAATTGCCTACACTCACTCACTCTTATGAGACATTATATAGGGGGATCATGTCAATGTCACTATTGTCAAAAGGAGAATTTGCAATGAAGAGGAAATAAACTTTTCTAGTTACTTGCAAGTGGCCCTTTACCACAGTGATGGAAAAGTTTTGAGCCCTTGCATGACGGCGTATGTTCGAATCTCGTTGGTGACTAATCTAACATCTAATTTAACAAAATCTATCATTTGAAAAAAAAAAAACAAAAATTCTAATTACTCAATCTTAACGTAATAGTTCACTTATTGTAAGCCATTTCTAGTATAGAATCGTAATATACTGACCTCGTGATCTCACTAGATTTTCTGACGCAATGCGACAATAAGAACGGGAAATTAAGCAACAACTTTTAAAGCATGAGAAAACCTCAAAAAGTATGATTGAAATAATATAAACAATAATTACCCTAACACCAAGGGATGAGAAATTTATTCTTTTGTCTTAGTTAATCTATCTCGACCCTAGGAGGGACAAGAGTCACAAGCTAGGCACCCGCACATGATGCTTACTCCCAAAGATGTCGAGTGGGATCAAATTGGAAGTACTTTAACATTGATACAGTGATATATAAATCATTAATTTTTTTTTTTCAGTTTTAGTTTATATTTTCACTTTTAAAACTAAAAACTTTGTTAAAAAAAAAAAACTAAAAAAAACTAAAAACTTGTTCGATAATTATCAATTTCCAAAATAATAAAAATTAATTTCAATTTGACTTTTATGATTTTTAGGAACTTGAAAACTAAAATAGTTATTAAGCAGAATTGTTCAGTTTTCAAAAAATAAAATTAAAAACTGAAATGATTATCCAACGTTCAACTTCATATAAACACATGAGCTACGGGGATGGCTCTTAAGTGTGTAATTGTTTTGATCTCTATAATTCAGTTAGTCTATCAAACCGGACTTTTCCTTACTTGTTTTGGGTCAATTAATTTTCAATAGTAAAAAAAAAAAACTGAAGGAGGGATCGTGCCACTAACTATATTTGAGACCAAAGAAAGTGACAGTTATGGGAAGAACATGGGGCGCTTATGGATTTTCCCACCTTACCCACCCATTTCAATGAATCTTGTTATTTCGTCACCTTTTTCCAGAACCCACAACAAATAATAAAAGTTAAATAAATTAAAAAAAGAAGGCCAATGCCTGAATGGTATTGGTCGGCTTCCTTTTCCCGCCCCATCAAAGTATTAAATTAAACAAGAGGAAGAGAGAAAACTATAAGTTGGACTGGCCTTCCACTAACCCTGGCAACACTTGCTAGTAACTATTATATATAGAGACTCATCAGCCTTTCTGCATATATATATTCTGCATGAATTCTAAAACCCAATAAGCTCAACTTCTCACCTTGTGCAACTTGCTCTCTTCTTGTCCCACTAGTTTCTACTTCCCAAAATATAGGGTGCAATTTGTTCTCACATTTGTTTCATGACATTGACATAAATTTGTTGAATTTCATCCATATATTTCAAGTGAAAAGTAGAACTTTTCTCTGTTATTTATAGAATCAATTTAAATTGGGCAACCCAACATGAAGAATTGCAAGTTGTCACTGCTTGTTTTCTGCATTTCATTCTTTTGCTTCTTATTAATGTCCACCCAAGCCAGATGGCATAACCATACAAAACACAAGCACTCTCACAAGCAATCCAACATTTCACAACCTCCTTCCTCCTCACCTGAGCCTGCTAGTCCTCCCGAAGAGCCGCCTACCAATCCGCACCATTCCTCCGGTGCTTTCGATGTAAGATCATTTGGTGCTGTTGGAGATGGCCAAACTGATGACACCGCGGCGTTTAAGATGGCATGGGACACAGCCTGCCAAAGTGATGAATCTGCTGCAAGGATCCTTGTTCCCCAAGGTTTCTCATTCATGATACAATCTACAATATTCACTGGTCCCTGCCTTGGGGGCTTGGTGTTACAGGTAATGTACTAATTCTAGGCCTTTGTTTGGATTAACCTTTACTTTATTTCAGGACTTTAGGCCGATTAGTTGATGAAGTACTAAATATTTTTTTGTTGGTTTTGTGTATATTTGGTACTGAGAAGGTTGATGGAACTCTAGTACCACCTGATGGACCAGAGTCCTGGCCAAAGAACATCAGCAGGCACCAATGGCTGGTCTTTTACCGAGTCAATGAGATGTCACTGCAAGGCGGCGGTGTAATTGATGGGAGAGGAGAGAAATGGTGGAATCTTCCCTGCAAACCCCATAGGGTATTTTTTTTTTAAATTGTTCAAATCCTGTCTGATATATATATATTTATTTATTTTGGTGGTTGCGGGGTTGGGGTGGGCCCCGGGGGGTGTGGGGTTTGTGATTCAAGCAATTTCTGATCCTTTGAAAATTTAATGACACAGGGGATAAATGGAACCACATTGCCAGGGCCATGCGATAGCCCAATTGTAAGTTGAAACCATTGCTTTTGATACGTAATCATGTATATATGTTTAGTAATGAGCTTGAATGACATGAATTTGAATAATGCAGGCCCTGAGGTTCTTCATGAGCTCCAACTTGACAGTTCAAGGACTTAGAATTAAGAATAGTCCCAAATTCCACTTCAGATTTGATAATTGTAAGAATGTGCATATAGAATCCATTTCTATATCCGCCCCTGCAAAAAGTCCGAATACAGATGGGATTCACATAGAGAACACAAATGATGTCCAAATTTATAACTCAGTCATTTCTAATGGTTAGCCTTAAACTACTTCCAAATCTTCTATTTTTTTTCTTTCTCAATTTTACCTGTTTGTTATTAAAACCTCTCGTGTTGTGCAGGTGATGATTGTATATCAATTGGATCAGGCTGTTATGATGTAGACATACGGAACATCACTTGTGGACCTGGTCACGGAATCAGCATTGGGAGTCTCGGAAATCACAATTCGCGGGCATGCGTCTCTAACATTACAGTTAGGGACTCGATAATCAAAGGGACGGATAATGGAGTTAGGATCAAGACATGGCAGGGCGGGTCTGGATCGGTATCTGCAGTAACATTCAGTAATATTCACATGGATAATGTTAGAAACCCTATTATGATTGACCAATACTATTGCCTTACCAAAGGGTGCACAAACCAAACTTCAGCAGTGTTCGTATCTGACATACTCTATTCAAACATAAAGGGGACTTATGACGTTCGGAGTTCACCAATGCATTTTGCCTGCAGTGATGCTCTCCCATGCACTAACTTGACACTCTCAGAAGTTGAGCTCCTTCCTGCGGTAGGAGACAAGGTATCCGACCCGTATTGTTGGAATGCTTATGGAGAGCTGCAGACGCTGACAATTCCACCAGTCTCTTGCTTGTTGGATGGTGTTCCTCGATCCCTACTGGACAAGTACGTTGAGCGTTGCTGATTAACTGGTCTGATTTGTAAACTTATCCACGTTTGTAAAAAATTAGTAGAGGGATCATTATGTGAGTATAGAGGAGTTGTTTTATGTGCTCCTATAAAAAAAATTATGAAGTATGTTCCTTTTCTTTCTTCCTCATCTTGATGTCCTATATATGTATTGTCTTTTCTTCTAATTGAAAAAGATAATGAAATTGAGTCCTAGCTAATCCACTACAATCCATCAGTAACCTAACACTCTGCAAGCATTTGTTGGAAAATATACAAACCGGAAAAATCAAGAAAAATGATTTCTGCACCTATCTCTTTTGAAACTTTTTTTTGTCTCTTAATTTTCTGTTAGTTTATTCAATCCAAAAGGCAAAAAAGGGAAGTAGAAGTGCAAGCAGAAAAGGTGTAAATTAAAGAATGAAGATACCCATAAAAAAATATCTTCTTTCCTCTGATTCAGTGCACAAACACAAGTATGTGAAAGTGCATATAATATTGATAAATCGAGACATACCATGCAGACACAGGGCGGCCACCAGTTTAGAACTGTTCTGCAATATTGCAACTTAAAAAAATATATGTACTCCACCATTCTAGAATTCCCCATAATTCTTTCAAATGTTTGCTTCAGATCACAAATTACAATGAAAATACTAACCTTAGATTGAGCATGGTTTCTCTTCTTAAAAAAAAATCAGTAAACCAGAAAAAGCCAACCATATTAACTGTAGGGAGCGTTAAAAAACCAGTCGTAAAAAGGTCGTACCCAGTGCACAAGGCTCCCGCTTTACACAAGGTCTGGAAGAGGTGAATGTCGGTTAGTCTTATCCCCATTTATGGAGAGGCACTTGGTGCGATGGCAAGTGCCTTCGCCCATGAGCGGTAGGTCTCGGGTTCGAGACTTGGGAGCAGCCTCTCCATTAATGGGGGTAAAGCTAGCCGACATTCACCTCTCCCAAACCCTGCGTAAAACGGAAGCCTTGTGCACTAGGTACGACATTTTTAATGTTAAAAAACCAGTACTAATAAAAAACTTAATCCTCTCTGAGATTTGTTGATACATAGTAAGCTTGAATACTTTAGTTCACCCTCTCAGCCGCAACAACAAACTCCCACAATTTAAAAGTCTAAAAGTTTTTAAAATTTGTGGTTGCTATAACTTTGTACTATTAAATTATAGACGTAAAGTTTATGTGACATAGTTAACTAGTCAGAATTAATTAATTAATGATGGATTTGGCAACATGATGACAGAATTATAAGACCCTTTGCTTCTAAGTGATTAACCCTTAAAAAAGTAGAAGATTCCAGTTTTCTGCATGCCGATTTTATTTTTGTATGTTAGATAGAGACAATTATTATATAAAAAATGGGGTTCAAACTAAAAAAAAAAGCATAAAATATAAGATACCGGGAGTGACAAGATGAGAAAGAAAGGAAGATAATAAAAAAAAAGTGTGATATTCACACATCATTTTTTACATCTCACACACTTTTAAAAGTGAGATTCTCCTGTCATTTCATATTTTTGGCACAATAATTTATAATGTTAGCATGAGAATTGATGTCAACTTATAAAGTGACAAAGAGTCCATAAAGAATTTCAGTTTGAGAGAGTTATCTTAGCATTTCCCGTAATAATGTCCAAGACTGTGCAACTGAGAAAATTAGTGTGAGAGTGAGTGAAGTTACGAGGATTGTCGACCACAGATGCAGTCAGCAGCACTAGCTTTAAACCGAGAAAGGATGTGGGTGTTGAAGTGGAGGGGCGGGGGACAAAAGACAATCTTCTTTATCTTTCTTTTCTTGCACGCGCAGTAGCTACACACACTAATATAATCATATATGTGTGTGTGTATGGTATGATGCTTCAAGAATCAATTGTCTATGGAGTTGATATGTGAGGATCCATTAGGGCTTGTGTGTAGACTTTATATATATGTATGCTCTGACAAAGTGTAGGTCGGTGCACGGGCTAATGTCCAATGACCACCAACCAAACTTCCCTTTGCACTCTCTCCCTCTCTCCCTCTCTCCCTCTCTCTCTCTCTCTCCACATAGTTAATATAATAGACCCCTCAAAGGCCTCAACATTCATCTTGTACTTTCCTAGTATCTCATTTGTATATTAGTTTACATTCAGTGATGGGGCATACTTGTAGTCTTGTACAAAATTCTCAGCACCAATAAGAGTTTCTGAGAACTCTGAAGCTGGGATTTATGTATAGGAAAATTCCCATATAACTATAAGGTCCCCTACCTTTTTCTATACCTATGAAGCTCTTTTCAGGCCCATGACATTTTCTTCTCAGAACCTTAATTAGCTTCTTCATCCAACCATATTGAAATACTAATACAACTTACATGTTTTGGGTTAATACGGGTCTAATGATTATCTAATTAACATCGTGTTGGTACATTTTTAATATTAAATTAATTAAAATTGTCATTATTTGTTGTATGTGGGAAATTAAGATGATTGTCATAACTTGTTGTTAGTCGGAAATTAAGATGGTTGTCATTATTTGTTGTTATTGAAAAATTAAGATGAAGTCTTTTAGCCTTTCATATTTTGTAACTCTTATAACCTTTGTTTTGTTAGTTTGTGTTTATTACCATATTCATTAAGTGTGAGAATAAATCTATAATTAGTAGCATTTTCTCCACCATCCTTTTATTGATTATCCCACTAGTAATTCCTCGACAACAATTATTCTTTATTCCTTCATCTTTTCTGTTTTACTTATTGGCCAAAGAAGGGTGTTTTCATGTGGTGGAGCTTTAGACTCTTCCTTTTTGTGCAGATAGGTTTGAGTCACTCAACAATTCAGTTGGGTTATTGTATCGTGGAGAGGACAAGTCAAGAGATATACTATTGGATCGGTTTGTGGACTTTTGTTAAACTGCAGTGGACTTCAATCTCCTTAAAAAGAGCGAGATAATCGCACCTTAGCCTAATTGTCTTTATGCTTCTTAGAATAACATCATATTTCCTTGTAATTTTCCACACATGGTATCAGAGTTTTCAAACATCTTAGTCCATGCTCTCAACTTATTTTTTAATGTGAGGTTTAATGTGAGGGATCGATCGACGATAGCGCATTCGGTATGCATGATACATTGCCGAGATATTCCCAAAAGGTTAGAGTATTTTTCTACGTATAGAACATGCATTAATTATTTGGAAAGTTGGAAGGTAAATAATGGCAGAGTACGAGATAGTGCTTGTGCTAGAAAGAGAAAGAAAAAGAAAAAAAATGAGAGAGGATGAAAAAAATGGAAAACATTTGAATAGGAGAGAATCTTACTCCGTCGTAGAAATGCCTGAAGTCGCGTGAATATTAGCATGGCAGGCTGCCTAAAGTTTACCCATAAAGAGAAAGGAATCTGGCTAGCCCACTAAATCCTTTCTCATCTACCCACCACAAAACAAACATAAATATATCGCAGTACTAGCAATTGCCTAAATATGGCATGTAAATAAACAGTCATTTGCCATGGATATAATGAGAGGTAACACCGTACGTAACTATAAGAACATCAAGAACAAAACATCACTCATCCATCACTCATCCATCACTCATCATCTGTTGTTGGTGTCTATATGACACTTCTAAAGGCTCAACACTTAGAAATTCACCATTAATTAAATCATATTGTTTGGGTTAATATTTAACTCTGGGCTTAAAAGGAGAGGAAGCCCAAAAGAGTTCAATAGTGAAGATTTTGCCCGAGGCCCAGGGTTAAGTCCAAATACCCATTTCAAGACAATGTGACAGCTCCCCATTAAATGCAAAGGGTAGGTGTTTACAAGGGAAGTGACAACTAATGGAAATCAACCAATTCCTAGCCCAAAAGCACTTTTCCGAATGGCAGAACATGTAAAAATGCTGATGACTCACTACCCTCCAGTTGCTTTTGGGCAAGAGCAGAAACAACGCAGTCGGGTTAATTCATTTATAAATTAGGGAAGAGGGCCCAGAGATAAGGGCACACAAACAATCAAACAAACAAACATACAACTTGTCTCTCAGTCAAGCAAATATCCAGAAAGCTGTGCTTTGTCCAGATTCTGCACCCCTTTTAGCCTTAGACTCCCCCTAGAAAGACATCTTTTGTCTATGTAAAAACTCTGCTACCTTCTTCGAATGTTGTAGTATCAATTTTCTTATGTAAACCTATTTACTTTTCAACCCTCTTTCAATACCTAACTCTTTAGAACTACACCAAAGAGATTACAAGGCGTTTAATGTGAAATCCCATTCCTGGATTTCACTGTGATAATCTATGTATTTGTATTATTGAGGTTCTATATTATTTTTCGAGAATTTATATTAATTTATTTGAAATTAGGTTTTAATTAAACTAGTTATGAGGGTAGGGTAGAAGTTTGGAAATTAATTATCTAAAATCCATAGACCTTTCGAGGTCACGGTTTATATTTTCGAATAGATCTCAAAGCCACGAGCACATAGGCGAAAGCCATTTGTGAGTCCGAATTATAACGGTATAGTTACAAACGTTTGAAGTTGTGATACTATAGATTTTATGAATTAATTATATCCCACTTTGTGGGTAAGAGGCCCAGATCGATCGATATGGGGTTAAGTGGACCATCATAATTGAAAAAAAAGGAGGGGGAAGCAACCTATCAGGTGGAAGGGAAAAAGAAAGGAAAAAGAAAAGAAAAGAGGGATTTTTCCCCTTTCCATTTGGTCAACCCGTGCACCCACAAACCCAACTTCAACCCGAATGAATTCCAGTCAATCTCCACCATTTTCAAGCCATTCTCACCCCTCAACCACCTGCAACTTATTCCACAACCTCCCATCTACCATCTCCACCCAAATTTGGTGATTTTTAAGCCCAAAAACAGTGCGGGTGATCAGAGGTGTTTGAGGGCGATTCAGCCGTTTCGGCAAGTTTTACCACCCACCACCACCCCTAATCAACTTCCCTTGGATCCAGGAATAAGACCCAATCAGTTGTAGGGGTGTTGGAACATCGAGGAAGTCGAATCGAATAACACCCATCTTAGGGTTTCCGGCGGGTTTGAGTGATTTTGGGGTTTTTCCCGGTCGAATTGAACTTCAGCCCAGATTGGATATGGATCACAAGTAGTGGAACTATTGACAAGATTGGATATGGATCACAAGCAGTGGAATTATTGACAAAATATAAGGAGTGGCTGATGTGGACATTCTAGTGATACCTCTGGTATGTATTATGTGTTATGTGAGTGACATTGGACTACTCTTGTTGGGGATCTAGACATAAGGAATGTGTGTGATATGTATAATGTGTGATGATGAGATTGCACCATGTAGTAGTGGTACATGGATGGTCCTGCTTGGTATATCCGCGATGGGGGACCATACACATGCTAGGAGTGATCATGCTTGGTATATCCGCGATGGGTGATCACTACCTAGAGCTATATGATACAGTCCTACTTGGTATATTCGCGATGAGGGACTGTTATGGGTGATCATGCTTGGTATATCCGCGATGGGTGATTACTGCCTACGGTATTAGACTATGCATATGGTTCTGCTTGGTATATCCGCGATGGGGAACCATACACATGCTAGGAGTGATCACGCTTGGTATATCCGCGATGGGTGGTCACTACCTAGAGTTAGAATGTGGTCCTGCTTGATATATCAGCGATGGGGGACCATATGTATTCAGGGGTAATCATGCTTGGTATACCGCGATGGGTGATCACTGCATGTACAGTACGATGAGATTATGCCTATGGTTCTGCTTGGTATATCTGCGATAGGGGACCATACGCATTCTAGAGGTGATGATGATTAGGTGATGATGATTAGTTATACTTGGTACATTTGATAGCCGATCATATTTAGTTTGGTTCCGTTGAGTGGTCCGGAACCCGAGGTTGTTGAATTTCGTGGAGTAGTCTAAAATCCCATTATTTGGAGAAGTAGGCTTGGTCTAACCATGTCACTCTAACCTTAGTTTTATATATATTTGTGTCAATGGTTTCGAGAATCTTGTGAATTGAGTTAGAAAAGATGTTGGACGTCTGAGTGACTCTTTCGGGATTTTCTATGATTCGATTATGATTTCATAAGGTATGAATTTAGAAGATATGGAAATAATTGTTATTACTTTGATCAAATTAATTAATTAATGTGGCTAGAGAATGGTTTTGTGTTTCGTCGGTTCTTAAATATGATGTATGTTGTGAATTACGATATCATGATGAGACATAATGATTTATATGTTGGATGGGATAGAAATCATGTTTTCATGGGGGTTGGTTATGTAGCCTGAGTCCAGGAATTACATGTTGTCGGGTTATAATAAATGATTGAGGAATGCTATGCTTTTCTGCTTGAACTAAGTGGAATAAACGTCTGATTTTGTGATGAGTGAACTACGAATGGCTTGATCCTTATTGAGGGTACGTAGGCAGTCTAACGAGGAGGTTATATGCAGCCATAAAGTAAAGGAAAAATTACATTGCAATTTGATTCTCGAGTTGTGATTTGCCATATCTCGAAGATGGGGTATGTGAGATATACGAGTATTTGGTGACGTCACGTGTCGATCCTGGACGTATGTCGGGATCGGGGCGTGACAACTTTTTGTGGTACTAGAGCTTAGGTACTAGGTCCTTGTACCTTTACCTTAGTGTAGGAATGATTTTTGGGTAATGCCATTTGTAACTTTGACGGGACACTACTTAAGCGTTTGATCTTGTCAGTTTGAAGCCTTGTGTTGCTTATGTGACATTGCTCTTGGTTGGTATCGATGTGTTGAGCTCATGTATTGTGCTAATTTATTTCAAAGCATGTTGATAGTGCGTTGAATAAGTGGTTCAATTAATTTTTACTTAATCCTAGAAAATGTGATGTGAAATTCACATGCATCATCATTACTTCAAATAGTAGTTAGAATGCCTTCATTTAAACCATGGATATGGATGATTGTGAAATGGTTGTGTTCATATGATTGAATGGGAGAATAAAAAATTTTAAAATATCATATTTCATGTTATAGCTTCAAAGATGAGTGTTTGATTAAAGTCTCGAATTAATCTTGAATTGGGTTGATATTATGTTATGCGATATTAAAATTTTGAACGTTAAGATGATTGTGCAATTGTGATAAGTAGATAGAAATGTCGTATTATATCTGTGCAATTGAGAAATGTTGAATTGGGCGGCCAAGGCCGTGGATGTTAATTCGGGCAAAAAGGCCTGTGGAATGTGAGAAATGGATGAGTGGGCACAAAGACCCAATGTTTCTGGGGAGAAGCTCTATGTGTGGGCTGCGAGAATAAATTATCAAAGTGATAAATATGTGTGACGTGTTTTGGCCAGGTATATTATAATCTTTTCCAAACTACTAGTCACTTATGTGGATAAAAGAAAAAGATGATGAAATTGTTGTTTCGCCAATGATGATTATGGCTAGAAATTTTCAAATATTATGGCCATGCTAATTATGGCTGAAAATTTTAATATTTATGAAAGTCATGATGATTTTATGAGCGGGAATGAAATCGCAACCCGATGCTATGATTGGTTTAATATATAATGGTGAATAATTGTGATTTGGAATTCCAATGAATTTGGTTGGAATTTTTTATATGTGATTTACCAATTCTGATGGTTTGGCTTGAAATTCTGATATTTATTTGACCAATGAGGGTTATGGCTGGAATTTATGACATTTGTTTTGCTAATGATGAGTATGGTGAATTTTTTTTGATGTTGGTATCACCAGTGAGTGTGGCTAGAAATTTTGAGGAAGAATCGTGGTAACGGCTATGTATAGTCAATGATGGTAAGTGGTTTTACCAACGCTTGTGGTTATTATGCTAATATTTATCTAGCCAATGGTAGATGTGGTTTGATAATTTGGTATTTATTTAGCCAATTCGGATTGCTGCTTGATGTTTGATACATATTTTGCCAATGTGTATGGCTAGAATTTCTAATATTTATTCTGCCAATAAATGTTGCTGGGAATCTGAGTATATGGGTGAGAATCATGATGATCTATCCGTTAATTTATTTATTTTGAGCTTGAACAAACTCGTAGACTGAGGTTATGATTTTATTTACAATAAATGGAATGATGGGGAAAGTTTGTAATTATAAATTTGGTTGGTTTGGTTGCCATAATCATGAGGGTTTAGGTGAGAAAAAAATTAGTTTATATGAAAGAGTTTTCTACACAATCATAGTTCATTGGAATTTTGTAATTTGGAGTGCTACTATTACAAAGATGTTGTTGTTGTATTTTAGAAGTCAAGCGCCGATCAACTATAAGCATTGTAATGGGGCGTAAACTTATTTTAAAAGCAGAATGTCTCACATTTGTCTCGACCAATTTTCTAATTTTTCTAATTTATTATGTCATGTTCATTTAACATTTAGTTAATCACGTACATGCTTTAAAGTGTGTACTCATTTGCATGATAATTTATAAAAAAAAATTTAAACAAAGATAATTCAAAATTTGTATAGGTATTTAATATGGCAATTACACTTTAATTTTCCAACAGGACACTTGGCAGGAGCAAGGGTCCAAGCCATGTTGAGAGGATCTCGCCATCCTCCTTGTAAGGATTCGGAGATCCTCCAATCACATCTATTCATCATACATCATGCGTTTAGTTTTTTGTTAAATACTGTTTATATTCAATTTTAAATTAAAAAATTTACAATGATTCCTGACCGCATGATGTACAATAAACAAATGTGATTTGAGGATTTTTAATACCCTCACAAAAATGATCCGATGATAATCTTCCTGGAAAAGATGCAGTTGGAACAGGATTAGTATAACTGGGCTTTCTGTGAGGGACATGTTTATAGAGTCGAAGTTGTCAGGGCCTAAATGCGGTTTTGAAGTGCGGTCCCTTGGTATTTATTTCCGAGTTGGGTACCGAGTCTAGCCATCGCATTTTTTATTTGCCACAAAGCCCATCACATTTTCAAAGTTTCAAAAAATGTAACAAATTGTACAAAAGTAATTGTTTTTACCTCATTTGAACTATAAGCCTCTTGCAAATGTAGCAAAATCATATAAAAATGTTGTAGTATGAATTTAGAGAGGGAAGAGAGAGGGAGATCGGCAGAGAGAAGAGAGAAAGAGAGAAGGACTGGAGGAATTTTGTGTTGATATTCCTTATATCTTATGCTTTTATTTATAGTAAACATGATGGACTTTACATGTCGTACAAATAATACAGAGTACAATAGGAAATATTTAGAAGATCTCATAGAATTTTTGTATACAATCTACTAAAATTTACAAAATCACATTCTTAATTAAATATTAACTGCAACAAAAACATAATTTTAAAAGAATCTATATCCAATCCATGGTCCAGAATATTGGAGAATCAGTAATTTACATACTTTTATAATTAGTTGTCAAGTTTCATTCTCAAAAAAGTACAACAAACAATTATGAAGCTTTTCTCTCTAATAATCTTTCCATGTGTTTTTTTTTAATACAAATGACATTCTACACTAATATATATTAAGAAGAAAAGGGGGAAGGTTTAAATTTTAGAAGAGAAAGGTACTAACCATCAAGTGTTGCTCAGAATTGGGAAAGGATCCTCTTCGGATCATTTCCACCAAGTCCACCAAGGCACACAATTCAGACTTTTGAAATTTGATCAAATAACTAAAATTATTATAATTTTTAAAGTGTGTCCCTGTTTGTAGTCATTAGATCAAGTTTCAAAAGTCCGAATTATATGTTTTGGTTGACTTGGTGGAAAGAATCCGAAGAGGATACTTTCCCTCAGAATTAGTGGTGATGTGATGGAGGAACCATTGAATTGTCAAAACATTGCAAATCGAGATCTACATGTTAACTAACTCTCTTTTTTTCTTCATACAATTAATAAACCCTTAAAAACCTAATACTTAAAATACCTAAAATATTATCATTTTTCAATAAGTTTTTGTTCTATGTTCTCATTTCATCGGCACAAGACACAATGTGAAGATGTAAGGTATACATGGCATGGAAGTTATTCCACATAAGTTAGTCTCTATTATATACAAGGATGTGATATTCACACACCCTATTTTACTTCTCACACATCTTTTTAATTTTTGCAAGAGGTCCAATATTTCTTGGCTGAGATGTTAAATGCCAGTTATGAATTTAGAAATATTCAAGGGAGACAGAACTTGAGGTCCAATAACATTAACAAACGTTAGTTGTGTGTGCATAACGCTAACAACCGTTAATATCTAATAATTAATGAATTTGTTTTTGTTAATAAAAAAAAAGGATGAAAGGACAATTTAATTTTCTATAATACAAAAAAAATAATGGGCAATAATGTAATTTCATAGATCTAAATTTTATTGTATGATGTTAAAATATCTTTAATATTTAAAATTAAAAAAAATTAAAAAACAAAAACTTCCTACTCTCCCCCATGTTCTCTCTCTCCCCCTCTCTCCTTCTCATTAAAAAAAAACATATGTTCATACACAAAAAGTGTGTAGGCAAATGCTAGTGATGAATAAATATCTTATACATACGAGTAATGCTAAAAAAAATCAAATTTAAAAATAAAATAATATGATTATAAATGATTGAATTATTAATTAAATATCGATCAACATATTTATTTCTTATTAATAACGTATTATTTGATTTAAATATTTAATCTTCGTAGAATTATCCCTTATATATATATATATATGCCTTCCTTCCCTGTTCCCAGACGCAGATTGCGATGGTCAAAATCATCCTTATTTAATAAATACATTAGGGTCAAAAAATAAAAAATGAGGGTCCAGTTGTAAATATCAGATCATCTGTCAGTCCGAAACGCAAGCCGGGGGTTTGGGACGTCAGCTGACATGCGTCACGCCATACGCAAAATCCACCCAACTAATTAAAAAAGTAGCAACTGGTAGTACTAGAACAGAATAAAGTCACGCTCCATTCCCGGTGACGTCATATGTTCTTTGCAGCTGGATTTTACCATTATCTCCATCCAGTTAGGGTACAAATATGAAATATGGAGTTCTCTGCAAGGGCCGGTGGGGGTGATTTCGTCTTTCTGTCCTTATGCCAAATCGGACAGTGGGCCGGGCTCCTTCTTAATTGATCACAGGATTCACGGTGCATATATAATGATGATGGTTTTTGGTGACCTCAATATGACTACGTCACCATGCATGTATAACTCTATAAGAAGTCTAAGATTAGAGAGCAGCACGGTACCCCAACAGTTGCCAACCATGGAAAATAAGAAGAAGATTGAAGACGTTGACCAGGTGTGCTGGAAACATCAGGATGATGATGGACTCAAAGAAGAAGAAGAAGAGAGCGAGGAGATGAAGATGGAGAAGTTTTATTCGTTGATTCGGAGCTACCACGAAGCTCGTAATCGTCTAAGATTAAGGAACGCAACACGGCCGCCGCCGCCGCCACCACAAGTTCATAGTGATGATCATGAAGTATTGTCGGTCAACAAGGTCAACAGCAACAAGAGAAGAAAGAAAATGGGTGGTGATGATGATGATGCAGGAGGAGGAGGAGGTGGAGGGAAAATTTGGGTGCCAAGTTTTGAGGTGGGGGATTTTGCCAACGAGGTGGAGTTTCGACGTTCTCTCTATTCTTGTAATAATATTATTACTAGTACAGGAAGTACTGCTAGTTCTGCAGAACAAAAACAAGATGATGGAAAGAACGAGTTCCTGGACTTGAGGCTCACCCTATAGACCAGTGTGTGATTTGCAAGTACATCTTAAATTAACCTGTAATTAACTAATTGAAGTTTCTTGATGTGTTAAATTAGGGTTCTCAGTTCTTGATGATGTTTAATTTGAATGTTAATATTTTGATCTTTACTCTCTCCTGAAATATGAATCCAAGATGGATGAATTGGTTACTTGAGGGAGGCAGCCGCAGAAGAACCTCCGACTCGGTTCCTTGAGAAAACAGGCGAAATGATTTTAGGTAGGGATAACTAATTAGGGGGATGCACCGTGCATTTTGTGCTTTTGGCGCAAGAAATGTTTGTTTTATGATTTAATCACGCCCCATGACATCCGGCAATCATAAGTTTGCGACTTTTTTTATTTTAATTTTATTTTAATTTTTTTTATGTTAAAGAACATAATAAACCAAAGAATAAAAAACAGAATCGACAGGGAAAAAAAAAAGAAATAAAATATAACAAGGAAATTAAACAAGAAAATTTTAACAAAAAGCTTCCGGTACTGTTCATTTTAACGAAAAATCACATTTTACACTAAAAAGTCAATCCTGACACTATTCACTTTACCTTTTATTTTGTCCTTATCGTTAAAATTCAAAGTTTTCAAACCATTTTCATTATTTTTCCTATTAAACAAATGCCCCTTATATGAATAATGTGTGTTTTTAGGCAGTGGAATTGTACATGCGATGCATGCATTCGGAGGAGTGCAGAAGAAGAAAAAAATATAGAAAAGACGGTTTTCTTGATAGTAATATGCATAGATTATTTTATTATTCACTTATATTGCATCACGGGAATGAAGAATATCATGTGACACTTTATGATAGCCACAAAACAAAAATCGTCTTGTCTTCCAAAAACACAAAAAAAACAAAAATCGTCTTAATTGTCAGACCCTAAATGCTTTTCTAGTGGTTGAAATACATTCGTGTCTGCTTCGCTAGCCCCATTGTTTGGCATTAGTTTGTCAAGATGCAAGAGGCATGAGCGCTTTAAATAGACTACTATGGACATATTATTCAAAGAACCGCATAGACCCTCGATTTTGTTTAGAAACAAGAAGATTACAGCCTAGTAGTTGGTGAGGGCGAGTCACTTAGCACTATGGTTTAATAGTATTCTTCTTCATTTGTAAATAAGAGATCTTAGGTTCAATATTTATCAAATACGAATTTGAATCATATTATTGTTAATCCGAGTATAAAAAAGCCAATTGGAAGAACATTTATCACGAGATACCGACACCCACAAGGATGAGATGGTTATCAATAATTGGTCCATATATAATAAGAACAACACATCATACAACGTGATATCTTACATTTTTAATCTCGAAAATCATTTACATGATATGAGTACAAAATTATCATGACATCTTCTGTCAATGATATAACATCATATAGAAAAAACTTCACATAAGGCCACAACATACTCATCCACACCGCTGTACGCGGATCATAATTTGACTGAAAAAAGAGGAGGACAGTCGAGAAGGAAAAGCCATCGCAAGAAGCAAAGTGTGCGTCACAGTCTCACTGACAATCCTGCACCTTCCGCGAAATATACAAAATGATATATAGCGCTTCGGTTTTGCAAGTAACCCAAAACCCGATGCACTAATTCGTTTTTTGGCCACAATCCATCTTCTCTCCATACTTTTTTTTTTGGAAGCTTCTTCTCTCCATACTCCTACCCAAGGAAGAAAATATCGGTAGTATCGGAAATATCGGTAGTCCGAAAACACGAAAATATCGATGGAAATATCGGGATAATATCGATATCGATAAAAATTACATGGAAACCACGGAAATTGTAAGAAAAACTTGGAAATTTTATTTGAAACTTTGCAGGATGTTTATTTAGTCAATTATCTATTAGTTTATCACAAAAAATTGGAAGGAAATGCATTGCATGATGAATTTAATTGATTTAAGTTGATAATATAGCGAGCTGGCAAACATTGTGAATGTAGAAAATATGTAGTAATTAATGAAAAAAATTTAAACACACCAAAATCATTTATATATAATGAAATTAACAAATGTGGAACAAACAATTTGAAAAGTAAGAGAAAAACTGACAATAATATATACATGTGCAATATGGAAACTTTCACACGGCATTTCTAGCGGTGCTGCAGAGATTATTGTCATGTGAGATCTGACAACACACGCACACACCACAATTTCCTTTAGCACATGACAATAATATATACATGTTTTTTCTTCCTTTAGCACTATTTCCTCTCTCGATCCTTCTCCCAGTCTCCTTGTTTCTTCTTATGCCCCCATCTCTTCTCTGCAACACACCCACACACCACACACGCACACACCACACACCACACACGCAGTCTCTCCTTCTCTCCCTCAGTCTCTCCGTCGTCCGTCCATTCTTCTCCCTCAGCCTCGATCTCGATCCTTCTCTCCCTCAGTCTCTCCGTCCGTCCATCCTTCTCCCTCAGCCTCGATCTCGATCCTTCTCCCTCAGTCTCTCCGTCCATCCTTCTCCCTCAGCCTCTCCATCCTTCTTCTTCTCCCTCAGTCTCTCGATCCTTCTCCGGTTCTCCCCCCCTATCAAATCCGAGCGGGTTTTAGGATCTGGAGAAAGGGATTGCTCATTTTCAGGGTCTGAGCGTGGATTGCAGAGAGAGGATTGCTCATTTTCAGGGTCTGAGCGTGGATTGCTCATTTTCAGCTGTCGTTGCGACGACGACGGAGGATCCTCGGCGATATTATGGTTAATATCGCAACAATATCGCTAATATCGCGATATTATCGATATTGGCGATATTATCGCGATATTATTACGATAATTAACTGTAAACGTTGAAAATATCGCTATGTGAAAATAACGATATTATCGGCGATATTTCGCCGATAATATCGATATTTAATTCCATGCTCCTACCCCATGTTTCATACGCGTTCCATACAAATATTAGCTCATAGGAAAAGGTCATGATATGATATGGGTTCATACAACCATGCCATAAAGTTTTCGGTGTGTTTCCGATGTGACCGTTACACTGACAAGTAAGTTTTTATCAATTAATTTATGTTACACTACGTATTTTATAATCTTATTACTATTTCACCATGAATAAAAGAGTATAATATGTTCGTACATACATGTTATAACACGTGTATTAGTAAGTTATGTTGAAACAAAATAATTTCAACTAGGCAAGGGTGACAAACCCATTTGGGTCCCATGAAAGATACAAAGCAATAATGATATAACCCTGTCATCCTCATGACCTAATATATAATGTATCACGGAGTCCCAGCCAAGCCAAGAAGGAGCGCAGAAGCAACCTAGAAATTGATTGAGAGGATATTATCTTTATACGATCATCATTCTGTACCTTAGTGAATTAAACTAGACGGTGGCTCTTCCAACCAAATATCACATTCACGTTCACATGATTCATCACATGGAGACCTGCAAGGAGAGCAACAAAAGGAAGATGATCAATAGCGACGTTGATGATGACGATGAAGAAGAGAAAATTGAGTTGTTCTTTGCTCTTATCAACAACATCCGGAAAGCTCGTGATCGGTTGATGAATGGTTCGAATGTGTCGAAAGGGAGCGAAATTCATGAGAACGTATCAACCAAGAAGAATAAAGGGAAAGTGGTAGAGGAAGATGAGGAAGAGAAGACCACAGCTGGAGTTTGGAAGCCAACTTTTCAGCTTGAAGATTTAACGGAAGCGGCGACTCAGATCAAAATCCCTCATGTCATCTCTCGGGTTAGTAAGAGAGAACATTGTAAAAAAGGTGATCTAGATCTTAGGCTTTCTCTCTAACTATGTATCATTTGGTGTGTGTAATTACTTATTAGTCGTAGCCTTATAGGTTACGAATTGAAGAAGACAAACTAAGAATAATCTATGTATCATTTGGTGTGTGTAATTATAAGTCGTAGCCTTATAGGTTACGAATTGAAGAAGACAAACTAAGAATAATCATGGCAACAAACTAAGCTATTTATTAAAACACGAGTTGAACGGATAGCATATCGATATATTTGTATGTGGTCCAATGTCTTAGTAAATAGGGAGTTGAGATCCTATCTATGAGGTTTGAAACACTCACTCCCCTTAATTATCGTAATAGTTTTGAAATCTCCTCTTCTCCATCCCTTAATAGTAATAATTAAAATATAAATAAATCATAGCTTATATATATATATAGGTATCAACAATTACAACACAAGCTACTTTTGTTCCTCGATCTTCGTCATCAAAGATCAAACTAAAATGAGTAATCAAAATCTCTTGTCAAGATTTCTTCTATCAACTTGACTCTAGTAGCATTTTTTCTTTTCCTGGTCAATTTTGACTCTAGTAGTATTGAACTGATGTGCTCAAATCATGCATATGTTGTTGGCAATGGAGAGGTTCACGGTGGAGGACGGGGAAAGGATTGGTACGGGCGACAGCGAGGAGAGATGGATATATGAAGAAAAGTGGTTGTTTGCTGCTGATTTATGAAATTACACTAGTAAAAAAAATATATTGCTCGACAAAACACACATCGTCACACAAAATCACTTTGCGCAACGAAATTTTAAACTTCGTCACTCAAAATCTTTCCAAAAATTAAAAAAAAAAATTTAAATCTTTGTGTGACGTATCCAAATATTTTGCCGCCTAAACCAATTTATTTTCGTTTTTATTTAATTTTATATTATAAATTTTGAAATATAGTTATTTTCATAAGTTTTTATTATTCTTTTTAAAATTTTGCACGATGAATATCAATATTTCTTCGTCTAAACCTTATTTACTTTTTATTATTATTTATTTTTATATTTTATATTGTTAAACTAAATTATTTCTTTATTTTTTATTATTTTCTTTGCGCAACGAATACACATTTGGTTGCCTAAACTGTTACATCCCGGCCCGGGGTAGATCACTTCCCAAGCCCGCTCCACCACTGTAGCACGATATTGTCCGCTTTGGGCTTACCATTCCCTCACAGTTTTGTTTTTAGGAACTCACGAGCAACTTCCCAGTGGGTCACCCATCCTGGGAGTGCTCTGGCCTCTTTCTCGCTTAACTTCGGAGTTCCTACGGAACCCGAAGCCAGTGAGCTCCCAAAAGGCCTCATGCTAGGTAGGGATGGAAATATACATTTAAGGATCACTCCACTGGGCGATGTGGGATGTTACAATCCACCCCCCTTAGGGGCCTGACGTCCTCGTCGGCACACCACGGCCAGGGTTAGGCTCTGATACCAATTGTCACATCCCGGCCCGGGACGGATCACTTCCCGGGCCCGCTCCACCACCGTAGCACGATATTGTCCGTTTTTGGCTTACCATTCCCTCACGGTTTTGTTTTTGGGAACTCACGAGTAACTTCCCAATGGGTCACCCATCCTGGGAGTGCTCTAGCCTCCTTCTCGCTTAACTTCGGAGTTCCTACGGAACCCGAAACCAGTGAGCTCCCAAAAGGCCTCGTGCTAGGTAGGGATGGAAATATACATTTAATGATCACTCCCCTTGACGATGTGGGATGTTACATAAACATTTTTTATTTTTATTTATTTATATTTTAAATTGTAAATTAAAATTATTTTCTTGTTTATTATTTATAAAAAGTATTTTTATAAATTTTGCGTGACAAACCAATATTTCGTTGCGCAAAATCCTTAAAATTGAGCGGGAGCCAAAAATGGGACACGGGAATTAATTTTTTTTTTTTAAGACCTTTGCGCAACCAACACTTCATCGCGCAAAACTCTAAAAATTTGGGCAAGCGGCAAAAATGGGACACGGGAATTTTTTTAAGACTTTGCAAGACCAATATTTTGTCGCTCAAAGTGATACGATTTTTAAAACCAAAATAACTCCTACACAATTTTCTCAATGTCTTTCTCTATTCTCTTACCTCTCCTCTCTCTTTCCCTCTCCCCAAATCCGACCCTCTCTCTCACACTCACTCATCTCACTTAATCTCTCTTCTCTCTCTCTTCACTATCTCTCACTCTCACTCACTCTCTCATCTCTCTCTCACTATCTTCTCTAATTCTCTCACACTCACTCCTCCTTCTCATTCTCACTCACTCTCAATCTTGCCAAAAGGTATATTCTCCCCAAATTTTAATTTTTTTTTCATTAATATGTGTTTTTGGAGTTAATTTTGAGTTTGGTGCGGGGTTTGGGGTCGAGTATAGGGTGATGGGTGGAGTTTGGGGTCGGATCTGGGGTATACCAATTTTAGGGGAGATTATGCTAATTTTTGGTATTATTTTATGTTATTTTTTGGCTACTTGACCATGTTTTTTGTTGTTGTAGGGAATCGTCAAGACTTTGAAGGCTAAAGTTGAGCATTAGGACGCTATCGAACTATATTCCCTGCCACTACCACCACAATATACTTGTATTAGGATTTTATTATTGTACTTTGTTAACTTATGTGTACATTTTGAATATATTATATATATTGGATAATTTGATCACTATTTTTCATATGTAATTTTATTTTGAATATGTCAATTTAAATTAAAGTAATTAAAAAAATAAAATCATACAATGAAATTAAATTAAAAAAAGTAAAATTCGAAAAATCTTGCACTACCAAATATTTCGTCGCGCAAACAATTAATATAAGAGAAATAATAAAACAAAGTAATATAAGAGAAATAATAAAACAAATTAATATAAGAGAAATAATAAAACAAAAAGTCAAAAACCTTGCGCTACAAAATATTTTGTTGCGCAAACCCTATCTTCACGAGCTTGCGCGACGAACCATGCGCGACCAAAATTTCATCGCACAAGGTTTTGCGCGACGAAATTGTACTTTGGACAACAAACTTATTTCATTGCGCAAAGTGTTTTTTGTAGTAGTGTTAAATCAAGGGCGAGTTTTTTAGACGGATCGGGTTCAAAGCGGGTCAATTTTGATATATATAAGGATTCATTTATAATTATATATCATATTCGGATCATCAGATCTAACTAGTAAATCCATATTTGATAAGGAATCTATTATAAGCCCTAAAACAATAATATATCACTAGAAACTTCATATTTTCTTATATTATAAAATTAGAATTTTTCATGATGAATAATAAGAAAAAGGAGATTTTACGGTACCTTATTAAAAATGACATACCCCGACCTGGGAAGGTCGAAACATGCTGGCCATCACCGTGAGGTGACGTAACCATAAGGGTAAGTGATGCAAAAAGTGAATATATTTAAAACTAATTAGAGCTAATTATACTAAATAGTGAGAAAGTGCGTAATCGTGGGAAAAACCCACTACAATTATTCAGAGCGTAATAGACAGTGAGACTACAGAAGAGTAGTCAAAGTAACTAAGTACACTTATTACTCGCCCAGGGGAGTGGATCCTCTAAGCCTTATATGTATATTCCCATCTCTACCTAGCACGAGGCCTTTTGGGAACTCACTGACTTCGGGTTCCATCGGAACTCCGAAGTTAAGCGAGTTCGCGCGAGAGCAATCCCATGATAGGTGAACCACTGGGAAGTTCTCGTGTGAATTCCCAGAAACAAAAACTGTGAGGGCGTGGTTGGGGCTCAAAGCGGACAATATCGTGCTACGGTGGAGTCGAGCCTAGGATGTGGTGGGGGCCCAAGCCGGGATGTGACAATTTGGTATCAGAGCCAATCCTTGGCTGGAAGTGTGCTAACGAGGACGTCGGGCCCCTAAAGGGGGTGGATTGTAACATCCCACATCGCCCAGGGAAGTGGATCATCTAAGCTTTATATGTATATTCTCATCTCTACCTAGCACGAGACCTTTTGGGAACTCACTGGCTTCGAGTTCCATTATAACTTCAAAGTTATGCGAGTTAGCGCGAGAGCAATCCCATGATGGGTGACCCATTGAGAAGTTCTCGTGTGAGTTCCCAAAAACAAAAATCGTGAAAGCGTGGTCAAGGCTCAAAGCGAACAATATCGTGTTACGGTGGAGTCAAGCCCGAGATGTGGTGGGGGCCCGGGCCGGGATGTGACAAAAAATAGGAAGACTTTGGATGCGGTCCTTAATTTCCAATGTTCTTTGATTGAAATCTTGTTGGTTTTCATTTTTTTATTGAATCCCTGACATTAAGGTAATAATATTTTGGGTAAAGTACAAAAAATTACCTCAACTATTGGTGTCACGACACTTTCATACCTCGTCTTTTTAAAATGACAATGTCATACCTCATCTTACGAATTTGTGTCAATGTCATACCTCTGTTAGTTTTTCTGTTAATTTTTCTGTTAAGTGCTGACGTGGCTAGATACAGGGACCACTCACTAGTCTAACTGGATTAAAATATAATTAAATATATATTTTAATAATTAAAAATTAAAAAATTAAAAAAAAAAAAATTATATTAAATTGTGGGATTCACTTCTCTCTCTCTCGCCTCTCTCTCTTCTTTGCATCCCCAAAATCCCAAAGCCCAGAAACCCTTCCCACCCGTCCCCCAACCTTCCTCCACCACCCTCTCTCTCTTCTTTCTCTCGCCTTTCTCTTCTCTCTCTCTCTGGGCAACCTGCATCCTTAGAATCCCAAAACCCAGAATCCCATTACAAATCTCAAAACCCAAAATCCCATCAAACCTCCATTTCTTCCTTTTTTTTTTTCTGTAGCAGAACAGATGCGGGAACCGCCGGAACATCGATATCGCGTTGTGCCAGGAGAAGCCGATTTTTTCTAGGTAGTCAATTTGGGGCAGGTGCTTATCTGCGTCCCCATTTCCATTCCCATTATCCTCATGCCAACCATTCCTTGTCTGCGTCCCTGGTAGCAAATTCTCACTGACACTACCACCTCCGCCTCCATCCAAGTCCCTCTTAAGCAACTACAACAACTGCTTCTGTTTCTCGCTTATGCCCCCACTATTCTACCTCTTCATATCACCAGTCAGGTCAACGATGCCGTTCTGGATGGGCACCATCAAGTCCTGCATCCCAAACCCATTCCAAGACGAATCCATGGACGTAAAACCTATATCCCAGTTCTGGTGTTGTGGGTCGGGTCGAGCTGGTAAACCTTTATCCTAGAGATCCAGACCCAAAAGAGACGCGAGCTCGAGCGTCAAGGGGCAGCCGAAAATCCCTTCGAGAAGGGTGCGATCGTGCGCAGCGGTGACAGAGCAGCTGTCGTGGGCGTCCCAATCGCACTTCTGGCAGAGAACGAGTTTGTTGGTGGAGGAACGGACAGAGACGGCTTTAGAAGCGCAATTATCACATATCTGAGAGCGCACATGCTTCCAAGATAGCAAGTTAGCGAAGCGCACGTGCTGGTCGCAGAACAAGCAGAGCTTGGTAGAGTCTGCCCAACAGTAGATAACTGTTGGCTGGTCGCTACACCCCCTCTACACCTCCAGATTTGGGGCTCACCATTTCCAAAATCCCTAATTTCCTACCTACCAGTATCAAACTATTCCAAATTTTGAAGAAAAATTCAAAATTTCAAACTTTGAGAAGGAGAGAGGTGAGAAAGAGTGGTGGAGGAAGGTTGGGGGGATGGGTGATAAAGGTTTCTGGGCTTTGGGATTTTGGGGATGCAGAGAAGAGAGAGAGGCGAGAGAGAGAGAGAGAAGTGAATCCCACAATTTAATATAAAAAATTATTTTTAATTTTAATTTTTTAATTTTTAATTATTAAAATATATATTTAATTATATTTTAATCCAGTTGGATTAGTGAGTGGTCCCTGTATCTAGACACATCAGCACTTAACAAAAAAATTAACAGAAAAACTAAGGGAGGTATGACATTGACACAAATTCGTAAGATGAGGTATGACATTGTCATTTTAAAAAGATGAGGTATGAAAGTGTCGTGACACCAATAGTTGAGGTAGTTTTTTGTACTTTACCCTAATATTTTCTATGTAGGTTTTATATTTTTAAATTAAAAATTGAAGTTTGTTACTTATATTAATAAGATTTAAAAAAAACTCATAATTTGTGAGATTAAATTAAAGGATAAAATTTATTCTCCAATATATTGTGTTTATACCATATTTAGGGCTTCATATTTAGATCTCGTACAAATACTCGGAGGACTTAAATGTAATTATGTGATAAAGGAAGGGGCAAATATGTAATAAGTGAGGAGTCCTTATTCTATAAAAGGACCCCTCACCTCACAATTAGGGGAGGTCATTTCTGAAGCCTTCTCACCCCTCTCACATCCTCTCTCATATTTAGAGGTTCTCTCCCTCACATCAGATAAATGCATATTCAGTGTGGACGTAGCCCAAACCTTGGGGTGAACCATGATACCTCTTGTGTTATTTACATTTCATGCAGATTCACGGTCGGATTTACGTTGTTCCAAGACTTCCAGTTTTGTGCATCAACATTTGGCGCCGTCTGTGGGAATCGATACGAAAAGTTGTGTCGGTTCTCTTTCATTTTTTCACCTCCACTGTGAATCTGCAGAACCTGCAAAATCTGCAAAAACCCAAAAAATCCAAAGCTTTCCCAGAGAAACCCCACGGTTCTCCATTTTCATATGCCTAACAACAACAAAAACATGAATCCATCTGAATGTCTTCTCTTTATCTTTCTCTCCCTTGATTTTGGTGTTCCATTTCAACTTTTGTTAAAGCCCATTGTCTCTCTCTCATTCCAAGAACAGTCTCCCAGCTAGAGAAAAGACCAAAAAAACAACTTAATTTAAGCACTTTGAGATCTGGGATTTTTTCAAAAAACGCATCTCCTCCACCTTGGCCATCCCTGCCGTCATCTGCCTGACTCTAGTGATCACCCTTGCGATCGCCACCCTCATCCTTGCCTAGTAACGGAAAATCAATCGATGAAGCCATAGGAAGGGTTATCCGAGCTCAGCGTAAGGGTGCATGCTCTGTTTTCGAGTCGCATACCCACCACCACAAGGGTCCTGCCCGCTTCCGGAGCCTCGACTTCGGCAAACGCAACGGCTACCTCAAGGGTGCCGTCACCGAGATCATCCACGCTCCTGGTCGCAGTGCCTCGTTGGCCTGCGTTAGCTTCCACCATCCATTTAGGTATAAGAAGCAGCAGAACGAGCTCTTTGTCACCCCCGAGGGAGTATACACGGCTCAGTTCATCTACTGCGGGAAGAACGCCAATTTGGTGGTCGGGAGTATGTTGCCTCTCAGATCGATCCTGGAGGGAACCGTCGTCTGTAACGTCGAGCACGTACTTGTCTCCACCGACATCTACAAACCAAGGATCTTCAACGGCTTATGATGCAAGCTTGAGTGATGACAGCTGGCCTCAAGATATCTTTGAGGTTGCCAGCAGTAAACACTTCCAAGTCATGGGAAATGCTTGATGCAGACAGGCTTCCCGAGAAGAAGTTTGAGTGGGTTAAGGCCAGAAGATCTCCGCAGGCCATTTGGGCAGTTTGGCGTGCTTAAGGACATCTACCTGCCAAAGGATTACTATACTGGAGCTTTTAAGCCAACTTGGAGCGGCAAGATGTACTTTGGGGCAGTGGAGGATGAGGATTTTTATTTTTTAGCCACATTGACAGAAACAGAGAGACCACCAGTAAAGCTACAGGAAAAGAAACAGAGAACTTGAGTGCCATCTGCACTCTACAAAGCAAAAGCAAAAGTAAAGCAGAAAAGGAAAAGAGAAAAGAAGAAAATGGGCAAAATTATAAGGTTCCTATTATTACAATTCATTTTGTCTACCAGGTGAAGAGAAAAGAGAGATGCAGCATAAAAGAGAAAAGAAGAAAAGCAAAAGGGAGGCACATGGGGACACTGCAAAAGCAAGGAATAAACACACCACCAGAATGATGTAATTTATTTTCATTATCTTTCGGAGACATCTGTATAAACCTCATCAGAGGGTAATATGTATAAACCCCATCAGAGGGTAATTAAAAAAATAAAAAAATAAAAGAAAAGGGGCAAGCCCAAAATAATGGACTGCAATGTCATGTGGAGGGCGAAAACTCATATGCCCAAAAGAGCCAGGCCATTTATTATCACCAACCAGATGACCAAAAGTACGCCCAGTACTCCAAAATTATTCGGCAACCAGTCGCTATTACCACCAACCAGGTGATCAAAAGTACGCCTAGTACTCTAAAATTATTCGGCAACCTACCGCTATTACCACCAACCAGGTGATGAAACGTACAACCCGTACTCTAATATCATTTGGCAACTAGCCATTCATGCCAACAACCAGGTGATGAAATGTACAACCCGTACTCTAATATCATTTGGCAACTAGCCATTCATGCCACCAACCAGGTGATGAAATGTACAACCCGTACCCTCATTCATGCCACGAACCAGGTGGTCAAAAGTACGCCCAGTACTTCAAATCATTCATGAACATTACTCATGTCATTCATACATAAACATTCATGAGCATCACTCATGACAATCATACATAAACATTCATGACCATCATTCATGTCAACATTCATGAGCATCATTCATGTTAACATTCATGACAACATCCATGAGCATCACTCATGTCAATCAACATAAACATTCATGAGCATCACTCATGTCAATTAGCTTCAAAAGCTTCATTTACAGAGCTCTAGCTTCAAAAGCGTCATTTACAGAGCTCTAGCTTCAAAGCTTCACTTGCAAAGCTTCACCTACAAAGCTTCAGTGCAGGGTATACAAATACCGCCTCCGAACAACCGCCACCTCGGCCCATACATAGATTCAATTTGAAGTCTCCAGCCAACAGACTCTATTGACCGAAGACTTGGGGGACTACATTATACACCATATATTGGGCCTTATGAAAAATACTTGGGGGACTCTAGCCCATATTTATGTATTGAGGAGCAAACTCTTATTCTATAAAAGGGACTACCTCACCATCATTAGAGAGCATCAACTCTAGCACATTATTCATGTATTGAGGAGCGATCCCTTATTCTATAAAAGGGACTCCCTCACCATCATTAGAAAGCATCGCCGCCTACTGAGCAACCGTCTCGCCGCGAGCATCAACTCTAGCCCATCATTCATGTATTGAGAAGCGAACCCTTATTCTATAAAAATGACTCCCTCACCTTCAAACACCACAAGCCGAGCCAACCAAGGCAACATAAGCCACGAGCCGAGCAGCCTCGCAGTGTGTGCTACTTCTAGTGGAGCATCATTTCAAATTGAGCACTGCCTCATATCGAACATCAGCTCAAGACAACATCTAGTTACTTCGGCCCACACATGGACTGAATTTCAAGTCTCCAGCCAAAAGGCTCTCTTGATTGAAAACTTGGGGCACTACTGTTTATACCATATTTAGGGCATCGTATTTAGATCTCATACAAATACTTGGGGAACTTAAATGTAATTATGTGATAAAGGAATGGGCAAATATGTAATAAGTGAGGATTCCTTATTCTATAAAAGGACCCCTCACCCTCACAATTAGGGAAGGCCATTTTTGAAGCCTTCTCACCCTTCTCACATCCCCTCTCATATTCAGAGGTTCTCTCCCTCACCTCTCAGATAAATACATATTCAGTGTGGACGTAGCCCAAACCTTGGGGTGAACCACGATACCTCTTGTGTTATTTACATTTCATGCAGATTCACGGTCGAATTTACGTTGTTCCAAGACCTCCGGTTTTGTGCATCAACATATTGTATATATATAAACATGGGTACATTTTTCATAACTGCCAAAAAATTTAAAAAAAAATTAAAAAGATATTAGGCTTAATAACATTATTAAATTTCTTTGATTAAACTTGAAATTGATACATTCTCAAATCAATGAAATAGAATGTACCCATATAATTTAGAAAAATAGATTAGAAAAAAATTTAATTAATTTTATATAAAAAAATGAGTACATTTGATATTAAAAAAGGGTACATTTTACATATGACAAATTGGTATATTTATGATCTATCTGACATGTAAATTCATTAATATTTACATTAATTCTAGGGATTTTGATTAAAATATGAAAACTTATAAGGTCTCAATCAATAAACATTAGAAACTAGGGATCAGATGCTAATTTTTCCTAAAATTATCACAATTTTCAAATATACCTACATCGAGCCAAGTAACAAACACATTAATAATGTTGGTCTACTTCTAAACCATAGAAAAAAGTCCCAATAACTCAAAAAGAAAAAACTATAAAAAAAGAAAAGAAAAAAAAGAGTAAAAGTTTCTCTTTCTTTACCTTATCAATTTGCAGTCAAGATTCTAAGATGGAGAATTTGAGAGTTTTGTCTATCAAAAAAGAGAACTGATTAGAATAAATAAGGGTGTTTAGGATTTGGTGTTTGAGTCGATTGCGATCAGATAGAATACCTTCACCATATAAATAATGTTTACTAGAAATAAGCACAATGCTAATGTGTTAAGATTACAAAGGTACACTTTTGGAAGACAAAAGAAGGAAAATGTTTCTTTACAAAGAAGCAAAGCAAAACAAAACAAAGTGAAATAGTGGAACGAAAAATGGTGAAACCCGTCTATATGTTTTTAACAGAAGGCGAAGAAAAACACACAGCTATCGTGATACTGTGTTGTTAGCTGTTACTAGGACTCTTCCCAAGCATAGAAGAAGAGCCAGGGGTCCTTGGACTGTGTGACCCTCTTCCGCCAGAATGAGGACTTCGCTCTCCTCTTAGCCCACTTACGCGAGGACTGAAGGTCGGGTGTGGACTCGCAAGGATTTCAGAGGCATTTGCCGGTGTTGAAGTAGAGCTTGTGATCTTTGGACTGCTGACATGCCTAAACTCACCCCGGCTTCTGGTCATAACTTCGTCTAATATTTCTGCATCCCCTGCGCAGGAAGCTCCAGCTCCCAGCTCTGTCTCCTGTTTCATTCCAAGTACATTAAACACAACATTTATATTGGTTCGCATTTGACTAATGTATTGAAATTCATTAACTATAAATAAGATGGTGAAATTTTCTTTTTGTCACGCAGCCTGTCATGTTATGTCGCCATATGTTTATATGAAAAAAAAGGAAAGTGAGGTTTTACCGTTGCTAGGTTATATGTTAAAGCCGGAGCCTCTTCGTACTCTGCTGCATCCAAGTCCTGAAGGTGTGCTCCTTTGAAAAACTTGGGGAGTATGTATTGCCTCACAGGAACCAAGAGCATGATCATCATTGGAAACATAACCCCAGCAATTGGAACCCAAGTAAGCAAAAAACATACAAGCAAGTACAGAGTTTGGAAAACTGTGAACATCGCGATTGACTTGAAAGGCACAGTTTCTACAAAAGTGGCGTGATTATCCTCGAGGACTCTGCAGGATGATGAAATGCCATATATGAGGAGGAAGTAAACTTAAACAGGTATGAAACAAGTGAAAGAAGATTTCATTTGAAGGTTTACTTGAATCTTCTACTTGGAGCTGTAAAGAGCAAACAGATCCGTTCCCAAAATTGGTTACCGGGTAAGCTTTCAATGGCCATGAAGGCAAAGTATCCCCAAAGGACTGAAGTAGGGATCCTTTTGAGGATAGGCATGGCTGCAACACATCCCCCCACCAATACCGCTTGAAGCAGGTTGCTGAGACGCTGCTCCTTCACCTCAACCGGCAATAAATCATCAATCTCTTTCTCAATATCAAATACTGTCTCATCAACTGGTGCATCAATATAATTTCCCATACTTGAAGCTCCCTGGATGGTTGATTCTTTTAATTCATTCAGTCCCTGCATACAAAAGTGTTTCAATTAAAGCAAGATGATCACCTGGTAATTAATGTCATCAAATGTTCTAAACTACGGCCTTCTTGCCATTGCAAATCAAAGCCACAGGTGCAATATATCAACAAACTTGAAAATCAAAATATATATTCTTGTCATACTCGAGATGAGGCCTCCTGGTAAACCAAAGGCGTCTGCATTTGTCGATAGGCATCTTGCATATTTCCATACAGTTGTCCCAAGCTAGAATTATTTCTCATACTTGTGCGTGCTGTTGCTACAAGTCGATTACGAAGCAACTGCACAAGTAAACATCATTATGGTCAAAAGGGTACAATCGAAGAAAAAAAAAGTTTGATAAAGAAAAGGTTTTGTGTGATTACCTGGTGTTTAAGAGTAGCTAAACTCTTTGTATGCATTGGAGACTGTGGGATAACTCCATTTGACGGAGGAATTCCAAGCAGACCACACATTAAAGTCTGCCATGAAAAAGCAAGAGAGTTATATAGGATTGCTTATGGAAAAGGAAAAGTTGAATGCGAGGAAAGATCAATTTGCTTTGCCAACCAGAAACCCCAAAAGAAGCAAGTCATAATGGTAAGAAGATGGCTTTCTTAAATTGAACTCTTTCTGCTGAGATAGTTGGGATGCTACACTGTGATCAAAATAGTAAAGCACTGAGATCATCGTTGCTGGAATGAAAGCTCCGATGATATAGAGGACCGGAACATTGAGCATGTCCTGCGATATGATTCCAAGTATAAACCAGTAAACCATCAGCTTAATTCATCTTCTTAATCTACCGAAACTAATTGCAGAATTTAATTAGGTAGACATGCCTTAATGACAGTCCAATTGTCATATGCGCCAGGCGACCATGGATTTGGGCTTAAAAGGCGCCTTGGGATGCCATGTGGAACACTACTAGTTGGAATGTAAGACACACCAGTCCACACCAGAACCATAAGTGGCACACCATAGTCTGCTACAAAGCTTCTTAGCCAACCTGCAACGCCGAAAAGCACCGCATTACATAAAATCAAACTACATTCTATATATACATGCTACTTTCATAATCAACAAGGGAGCGGAAATTAGTGGCACATCATGTTAGTCTTACCAGTGCCATAGCGCCATGACCTTGCTTTCCTGCTTTTTAATGCAGTGAGAAGAAGGCCAAATGACAACACCAAAGCAAACATTCCATTTGCAAACCTCCATGAAGGTATAAATTGTAGTAGGCTAGTATCTTTTCCTTCTGGTAAGCGAAACTCATCCACAATTCCCTACAAAATCAGACCACCAAAAATTGCCCAGTTCAAGTTTTCATTTTTCATGTTTTTCAAGGACATTAGTGTTTTTAGCTCTAACTAATCATTCCGCACTCCAATTTTTTTTTTTTTTTTAACATTTGTGAGAATGGACAAATGGCTTTTTAACATTTGTGAGAATGGACAAATGGCTATTTCGGAGTGTGAATAACAGTAGTTGCCGGTACACTATTTGATAACCACTTTGTTTGTAGTTTTTAGTTTTGAGTTTTTGGGTTTGAAATAAAGAGAGAATACGAGGAAGAAATGAAGGAATGAATAAGGATTGAAGAAGGGTGATGGGAAGGATGTGAAAGAAGTGTATATAAAATGGAACCCCACATGAAAACAAAAATCCAAAAATAGAAAGAACTTTAAGCAGGTGTTATTTTCTTGATGACAAACAATATTCTATTATGATCTAAACTAAAGAAAGATGAAAGAGTTAGAATTTGGAACGTGGTAGGTTGAAGAAGAATGTCCAAATCCCAGACAATTCCCCGTGCAAGTATGTGTTCTTATTATCATTTCTAGGGTCCATTTTGCATAATTTCATGTGCATTTCTCCTCCTCTCTTCCACCACTCCCCTCTGCATTCTTGATTCGTCTATCCTTCCATCTAGTTTCTCTCTATATCTAGTGAGAGAAAATAAAAGACTAAATATAAAAAATAAAATAAATAACAAATAAACCTTACAATTTTTTTAATACTAGACTCAAAATACATATATTAAAATAAGAAGTGGCGGTGGAAAGAGTTAAAGATGCATGGTGAAATGGGGGAGAAGTAGAACAAAAAAAAAAAATGATATGCATTTGTTTATTTACTTTTTTTTTTTTTGGAGCCATTTTGCTCAACACCCAAAATTTGGTATGCTCATCATACACCTAACCATTTAACACGTGTCATTTTACTTAACTTTGGTTAATTGTTTTCAATAAAAAAACATTTAACTATAATTAGGTGAAAAAACACATGACAAATAATTAAGTATATGGTAAACATACATCAAGTTATGGTGGTGACAAAAAATGCTCCATTTCTTTTGTCAACCAAACTGTGGACTGACATTTGTAATATTTTAAGGTTCATCATGTGATCAAAACATTATTGAGTATAGAATAAATAATAATAATATTTACAATAATAATAATAATGATAAGAGGGTAAGAGGAAACCATACTTTAATGGCTTGCTGCATGAAAAGCATGGCGATTAGCAGACCAAACAACTCCCCAGCCACTCTTGTAAACCTATTTATTATGGAACAAGCACCTAATATAGCAAATAAGAACAGTAACCCAGCTGTCCATACACATACCCTACAAAATTTCAATATTCCCCACAAATTGGGGTTAGTCAAACAGCTTCAAAGAAATATTTACTAGGCAAATTCATGGAACTCGAACAAAAGCACACATGAGAAGTGAATTGTAACTCGAGAGCTTTAAAAAAATTAGGAATAAAGGCTTACCATGCGGACCATGCTAGAAAGAGCTTTGGACCCAAGTCTGTACGTTCTTTGGCAAAATTGAACATGAAGGTGTACATGATTACAGTAGGCTCGGCCACACCCAATATCAGCAAGGGTTGACCTCCGACGATGGAGTGTATGATCCCACAAACTGCCGTCGATACTAAGGTTTGCACTGCTGTCAAAACTCCACCTGCAAACAGTAATTTAATTAGAGTATCTCCAAATGAGATGTTAAAGTGTTTAAATCAGAATTAACAATAAAAAAAAGACAGCAACAATGTTTTCCAACCGAAAAAACCAAATTTGACGATCCAAGTAAACTATGGTGATCGAACAAGCTAGCTGAAGATTCAAGTAAACTATCTTGAAATGTTAAACCTTTAGAGAACAACAATAAATATTATATCGTTGTGCCTTTCAGGTTAAAAAGGAGTAATTAACGTTGTGAACAAATCTAATATTGCACTTATAGCAAAAGGTTTTAAATTCGACGCATGATGAGAATATTTAACTATGACGAATTCATTGTGAGTTAATCAAATTGCTACCCTAAATATTGAAAGAAGTAAAAATAAATAAATAAATTCAAGACTTGGAGTTGGAGCAGTTGATGAGTTGCAAAAAATACCAGTACTTCGCTCCAGTTGTTCACCAAATGAAATGACTGGGATTGCAGAAGCAAAAAATATGTAGGTGGTAGGAGCCAAAATCCTGAAAAACCCAATATCAACATGAGTTTGCATTTCATTCAACATTAAGGGAAAAAAGTACGATATTCCATGAGTTGACGGAGTAATTTTTTCGTGTAGCGAGAACGTGGCCAAGGTACACCAAATATCATATAAGTGGGGAGAAGTTTTAAATATAGTATATACCTGAATCCAGCTTTAAAGCCCCCAGTCCAGTCTTCCTTGTAGCACTTCAATCTTCCTCTGAGATCATTCTTGATTCCCTGCAATGGCACAAATGTCTCTTCCATGCTTCTGTCTCTGATGCCAGATTGGTTCCACTTAATTCTTTGAGAAAAATATAGATAGCCTCCGTCACTGAAAAATTACTAACAGTTTGCAGCAAGCAGGGTGCAAGAGATTGCAATAATTTGAAGAACTAGCAATCAAAGTAACCACCTAAAGTTACATTGTCTGAGATTTTATACCAGATTCAATCAACGCGATGTGGAGAGAAATGCAAGGAGGGTGGACCAAATGGGGAAATTAGAAAGAGCTAGCAAAGCAGAGTTAGTAGTCGTGGTATTTTGGAAGAGAGTACTAATTTGAGATGACAGAAGTGGTTTGGGATGTCTAAATATATAAGATTCACAAAAGGGTTTGAAAATGCCGTGTTATAGCGGTATTTTTCTTCAATTTATTATGTTTCGAGTTCAAAAAATAAAAAGAATAAAAAAAAAAGTTGACCAGGGCAGACAGAATTCGGGTCAGAAGGGAAGAATGGAGGTGAATCTCGCTGTCAATACCTTGGAAGAGAGTATACAATTATAGAGACAGTTAATCTCCCACACTTCTCTACTTCTGTTGTTTTGTTTATGTCATCTCACCGCCACCACATTGTCTTTGGGCTTGGAGGTCCTAATAATAATAATCTTCTTCTTTGTTCGTTGCAAAACAATCATGCATATTAATAATATTTTCAACACTAATCATCGTACTCAACTCTCGTCAACTTGCCAATTTTATAATAAAATGAATATGAGATGGTTTAGTCATCTAAATGTACGGAATAAATTGACTGTGAAAGTATCAAGTAAGATGTTCATGATGAATGCTTCAAAGACAAGAACGATCTTTGATTGACGATGTGAGTATCAAGTAACATGTTCATCACCATCATGTTGTCATTTTATAATCTAAATATAGTTATATGAAACAAATTATTAGTAGTGCGAGTACCAACTAACGATCTTCGATTCAAATTATTTTTTTGAAGGGATGCTGTTTCAATAAAGATTAAGAATATGAACAATTTCGATCATAAAATGTATACATTAAAGACACGTTATTCGCAAGAAGTGAAATCTATTTTGTTCACTCCATTCCAGCTGGATCTTCAAGCAGGTAGGTAGACTGGTTTCCGGGCTTTGCCATCAAACTGTCTTCCGAAGAGTTTACTCGGATGGTGACTGGGGAAGGTCCTAGGGTGTGCTTCAACCTCAATTGACGGAAAGTCTTTTCCATATCTTTCGTCTCTGAAATGTATGTGCATTTCAGCTGGGTGATGAAAATATAGTGTATCCTTCTTTATGTTTTTTTTTGTTGGGATTTTGGTATTTTTGTGCAAGCAAATTGCAATACTAGAAGAAGGAATTAAACGCAAGACCTAAGTAGATAGATATGCTACTATACATTCTTCAGCTACAAATTTCTTGTATTTATTAACACAATGTAATTTTTTAAAGATTGGTGTGGTTTCAATATTTAGTTTTTAATAAAGCGATAACATTGGTGGATTAAATAGATAGTTGTTATGAGAGAAGAATCGGTGAGATCACACCCACAGTAGAATACAAACATTTATTATTTTTCACTGTTTTTGTAAAGTGTCATTTGCAAATGATATATTAAGAAGATTACTTTTTACAAATGATATATTTACAATAAGAGGTAAGAGATTTAGCTTGAGTCATGCAATATGTCAATTATAATAAATTTGTATTGAACTTATGATAGTTGAAGATAAGATCTCTTTACAAGTAAAGAATATAATAATATCAGTAAAGAATATAATAATATCATATTCATACGATATTATCTACATTAAGACGTTAGGGAGTGAGCTATGCTTCATAATAAGTTAGCCATAATAATTTGATTCAAATTCGTTTTTTTATTAGAATCGTACAAGAACCTTTCACGTACAAATAAAACAAGAATACTAATTTAATCAAATAAATTACGCGGTTCACAATACGTAGAGTGTTCTTCCTTTACAGCCAAGGAATACTCATAAACCTGACAAAATACAAGGAGGCATTGCCAGCACAATCACTCGTTGACTTTCTGTTTCGTTTTTCCTACAATATATAAAGTTTTAAAGAGAAAAAAAAGAGTACAGCTCCCTTAAAATAATTACTAACATTTAACTAACATTTGCCTACACATTTTGTGTGTATGAACATATTTTTTTAGAAAATGAGAAGGAGAGAGGGGGGGGGAGAGAGAGAGAGAGAGAGAGAGAGAGAGAACTTGGGGGTGAGGGGAGTGGGAGGTTTTTTATTTTTAATATTCGAGGTATTTTAACATCACTTGTAAATGAGACTTCAATAAAAAAAACAGTAAAATTTTAACGTGTGAAATTAAATTATTGTCCATTATTTTTTTTTTTTGTGATAGAAGACTAAGTAGTTTTTTCACCATCTTTTGGTTGACAAAGAGTTTCATTAAGTAATAGAGATTAACATAGATTAATAGAGATAACAGGGGCAATTTTTTGTTTATTTTTTATTTTTCCAATAAAAAATTAAATTTTATGTACATTGGCTAAAGTTGAAGACTTTTTCTTTGTTTCCGATGTGAAATAGAAGATGATCCAGCTATTCCTTTGGTTTGTTCTCTTGGTGGTGATGGCAACAGCCTTGCGATGAAGGCGCATCTGGTGGCTGTTGGTTTCCATTTCAGTCTTAGGGTTTTTTGTTGTTGTTCAACTGGCCACTTTTGAGTAGTTCCATTGTATTTTCATTTTTGTTGTTGAGCTTGTATTTAGGTTGTGGGCTGCCCACTCATTTTCTTGTACTTGTCTTTTATTTAAGTAATTGAAGTAATTTAGTTTGACGAAAAAAAATAAGAAGATGATATTCAAGATAATAGTATATTCTTATCTCTAATGGTATATATGGTAAAAAGTCGTGTTATGACAAATAAGATGGGTTAAATATCATAATTATTGATCTTTAACTAATAACTATTGAAAATGTAGTCGATGACAAAAACTTGTGTGACTTGTTAATGAAAGTGACAGTGCCGAGTAACATAATAGTTGAATTAAGAGATCAAATGCGTGTAAGAATAATTCAAAAAATTTAATGACTGGTGGGTTAAATAGTAAATTAGTTCTGCAAAAGTAAAAATTTTCAACAATAATCTAGTTCTATTTTGACAAACTGTAAATATTGAACCTACTCTATAAACACAAAATTGTTTATGCACCTGAAGTACACAAAACGACCAAGCACATTCAAAAACCACGAAGTAGAAGAAGATACAATAAAAGCTTGTATGAACAACTGGCAGAAAATCAAACAAAATCTAGCAAAATTAAACAAATCCGAAGAAAATTGCACAAAGAATTGAACAAGAGTGAAGAAGGCAAAGAGAAGAAAATCGAAAATGCTATATCTTTCCAAAAGAACACAAAATACTTGGACATAACAATTACAGCAGTAGAGAGTTGGGAGATGTTAATATCTCCTATTCCACACAATGTAAGGCTGAGATGAAAGAATACCAAACCAAAGCTTAAGCGACTCGTTCCAGCATACTGCAACTGAATTGGCCACCCGACAGATGCAGCTTCTCTGCTTTTGTAACAGCATCAAGAGGAAGAGGAATGAAACTTCGAGATGGACCATAGAAATGGGGGAAGCTATTGGAACCATCAACAACTTCATATACTAACCCTTCACCTAGCTGCAACAACGCAAACAGAGAAAATTTATCTAAATACTAAGACTACAAGGTATGAAGACAAAAAAGAAAACAATGCCAACGAACTTCGAGTGTGATCTTCATGTTGATACTTATATAAACAAGTGGAAAGAAAGGCTCAATACCCACGGCTGTTCAATAGGAAACCAAGAAAATGCGGGTGGTGGAGGTCACAGAACAGTAGGACTGTAGGATGGGGAAAGATTGAGGGGTTTCTCATTCAGTCTAGGTTTCTAACTTTCTATTCATGAAGTCTTTGTATACTTTAGGGGAGCTACATGTGCCATGAGCTAGCAAAACATGGATTTTCAGAAGGTAGATTCAAGTACTGCCATCTCTTTGGTTAACAGAAGTCGCCAGGAATCCCACCCTGCTAGTCCCAGAAGCTCATGGGCAAGACTGAGACTGAGGGGTGGTTTGGGAGTGAGGTGCTTAAAAAAAAAGCACCCATGAAAAAAAACTGTGATGGTTTTAGGTGTTTGGTAAACTGAAAAAAAAGGGCTTATTTTGGAAGCTGATGTGAGAATAAGCTGAAATCAAAGGAAAAAACTGAAGCTGCTATTTGTAGCTTTGGAAAACTGGCTTTTTTTCAAAGCACACGGAGCTACAATGCTCCTTTAATGAAAAGACCCACTATCAGACTGCTTTTTTTTCCAAAAGCATGTTTACAAAAAAGTTTACCAAACACTCTGCTGATTTATTTCACAACCGCTTATTCTCACAGCAACTTTTTTTCAAAGCACAGCAATACCAAACCAGCCCTGAGACTGAGACTGAGAGATCATTCCAAGGCGTACGTGCAGGAAGGAAAATCTTATAGATTCATCATCAGCTACCTTCTGGCCCTAATGTTATTTGTTTCAAAATGTTTCAGGGTAATTTTACCACGTCTTGTTCCTCTATGTAAACCAAACAATAGTATAAGAAGTCTGCTATAATCAACAACGCCTCCAAGCAACTCCGAAGAAGTTAGTATCTGAAATCCGTGCTTCCTTCGATTCCCTTCATTCAGTAGTGCATATTACCTTCATAAGCTTCCTCTCTTTTAATCCGCAGAATAGTGGTATCCATTTGTAACTTCTCATTCCAAAAATAGGCAGAACCATGGGGCAGCTGCAGTTGCAATATTAGGTCTCCGTCTATAGGAATCGCTATAGCTCACTTTGATTTCAGTAGTGCATGTGGACAAGGGATTTTAAAGTTATATGGAACTTTAGACTCGATTATTAAAAATGTACTACAAGAAGTCTACCAATGAACTACTCATGCACTACAAAGCTACTACCAAAACACCACAAATAAACTACAAAGACACTAGACGAACGACTTTCAACGTGTTATTTGGAAGTCCCCTAATCCAACTTTTGTAGTGCATGCCTACCAAATTTAACGTACGTTGCATGGAACTTTAAAGTTCCTCATCCAAACGAACCATAGCAATCAAAGTTAGAGTATAACCAAAATGGATGTTCATATCTATGTACCTTATTGGTGTCAATTTGAAGCAAGTAAAGATCCACCTTCGTATTCACGAAAAAATTCTGCAATGTCGACTTTACCTGAAAAAATTGAACCATTTTATAGCATCAATAAATCAATTAAACGCAATTCATCACCCATAATTTTTGTTTTACTTTTATTACTAGCGATAATTCTAATCTAACTTTCACTAAATGGGAGGTGGAGAGTTTGAACCCGGAACGCATTGGGTTGGGCTCTATCCACCAGGGCAACCCATTTGCCACCCAGAATTTCTTTCAGTTGGACTATGTCTAAGGTTTAATCGATGCAAAGGGTAAACATAATCAAATTGGCAACTGGGTCTGATATATAGATAGATATATGTGTGTGTGTGTGTGTGTGTGTGTGTGTGTGTGTGTGTGTGTGTGTTTGAAGAGACAGAGAGAGAGTGACCTGATTGAGGTTGCTAAGATGAATGAACCCAGATTTCTTGTCCAGCTCTCCACCAAAAATAGAGCCAGAGCTCTGCAACTCTCCCCACTCCGCAGCAGTGCTGATTCTGTACACATATTCTTCCATCCCTTCACCTCCACCTGCAGCCATTGCTCTGGAGATTGAAAGTCTTCCACCAACCATTTGGACGCTACTGCTCATATATTCCAATACTACTGGACCCTGTTGGGCTTTGATGGGCTTTGAGGCGACAGTGAGCCCGTACGATATTCCAACTCCAAGAGTCCAAGCCCAAGCTGCAATTGCATGAAGAATCTTGCACGCGTCGTTCTTAAAGCTTTAAACTTTCACTGCCTCGGTCGTGAGTAGACTGGGTACCCAAACTGGGTTCACTATCACTGAAGCTGGTGGTCTGCTTTTTACATAACGGTTGACAAACATGGCTACAATTGGGAATGCAGGCCTGCTTAGCCCCCTCCAATGCCACCTCAACGAGCTTCCGCTTCTGGGTTCGTGCTCGATCCGCACCAAGCTCGCAGAATTTCGGTTCTGTCAGCCCAATGTCGCTCTAAAGCACGCAAGAAATGCGTCCATTGTTCCCGTTGTGCGAGCACAGAGTTCTTCTGGTTCGTCTTCCTCCCATTTTTCTGGAAAAATAGTTCATGGGTTTGAATGCTCTTCCAGATTTCATTCAAATTATGATTTGGGTATCTCAGATTTTAAATTTCAAACTTTGGCATGGCTTCTGACTCTGTATTGTTGGTTGCTCGCAGGCTATGTCCCAGACTCCAAATATTACAAAGTCGAAGCGATTCTGAGGTGCGGAAACAATTCACCCTTCTGTTCTTATCTGCATTGTTGGTTGTTAATTCTGTTTAGGTTGATTGTTTATAGCTCTGCATGTCTGCTGTGTTTTTTCCTTCTTCTTTTTTTCCTATTATTTTTGTGTGTGGAATATATGAGGTTATGGGTTTTGATTATATCTAATTATTTCTTAATCTCTGTTATGATTATGGGACGAGCTAGGCCCTGGCGAGTTTCGCAGGTTTCTTCGGTAAGAACTGTTGAACCTTAAGCACAGCTTACTGCATATCTAATTGGCGTTGCATTAGCATAACAAAATTAGGAAAGCAATAAAATGATGTTTCAAATGTTGTTTACTAGATAATAGGAAGAATAGCTCTGTGTTTCTAAGCCTGTGTAGTTATCGAAGCACCATCCCGTCTTCTTCTGCAGTTGGCTTTAATCCTTTTTACACACTCAAATCCATTTGCATATATCGAACACAGTCATAACGGATTTAGATTGGAGTTCAAACATGATAAAAATTGAAGGTTAATGAAATTCTAGCAGAGTGCCATTGATGACACTGGACCTAAATTTTGATTCCGGTTTGCCCTGTTGTGACGTTTCAAAAGATCAATTGGTAGTTGTTAATTGTACCACTACACTATTCAATTCTGGAATTTAATGATAACTGCCCTCACTTAGTGCTTATCAGTAACTTGCTGGCCAAGTTTCTGACTCCTCTTTGTATGCATTGCCTTGACCATAGTCAAGGCAAGGTAGCATTGGTCTTGTAATAACACTCATGCTATTCTCGGAATTTTTTACCACTTCTCTCCTTACAATTCATTACATCCATGAGGCATCCGTTGGGGCTTGAGATGCCATGCCAGTGGAGTTGTCCGTGGTGCCTGGGATGCATTGCCAGTGGAGTTGTCCGAGATGCACTAAGTAACGTCATTTGCTTGCTGAAAGAAATCTAGAAGCAAAACGGCCACTAGAAATTGAAGAAATGAGATGTTTCCTGTGGTTCATATTTAATGAATTTATTGTAAGAAAATGGGGCTATAGTCTATATTTAGGTAAGACTTTTTGGTTGCACGTTTTCAAATTTTTATTAATGTACAGTATTGTTGTTAGCTTGGTGCGATGGCACTTGGTGCAATGGCAATTGCCTTCGCCCATGAGCGGTAGGTCTCGGGTTCGAGACTTGGGAGCAGCCTCTCCATAAATGGGGGTAAGGCTAGCCGACATTCACCTCTCCCAGACCCTGCGTAAAGCGGGAGCCTTGTGCACTGGGTACGACCTTTACAGTATTGTTGTTAGCTCCTTGAGATAATAGCATAAGCACTACTTTGGGTTCTGGTGTCTTCGATGTTTTCTTGTGTCATTTTTCTAGAGCTCCTTGAGATAAAAGCATAAGCACTAATCTTTTTGTTTCCATCCTTTGTGGAAACCGAAGGCTCTGCTGAAAATTGGAATTCGTGGCGTTACTGTATCTGATGTTCGAGGCTTTGGTGCTCAAGGTGGTTCAACAGAGAGACAGGGTGGTATGTTCTTGCATTGGCATGGATATTTTCTCTTCATTTTAATTAAATCTAGCAGATTTTTTGGAACACTCCCCGGCCATTATATCATTTCATAATTTCTTCTTTTTTTATTACTTTGTTAGGCTCTGAATTTTCTGAAGACAATTTTGTCGCTAAGATTAAAATGGAGATTGTAGTGAGCAAAGACCAGGTATGAAGAGTGCGAGTGATAATTTTAGTTCTATAATGCATTCTTTTTGAGATATTGATGCTCAAGGAAGAGGGGTTGAAAATCACCAATTGAATCCTGCTCTGATCACTTCTTAGGTTGAAGCGGTGGTTGACACAATAATTGAGGCAGCCAGGACTGGAGAAATCGGTGATGGCAAGATTTTTGGTAAGTCTTTAAACTTGTTCAGTTTGAAACTACAAAGATACAGTCTACAGTAAGCACGTAAGCAGGTTAAAATAAAATTTAAATGAATAATTATTACTTTAACATGTTAATATCGATTTCTTTAACATAGATAATTATTTAATTGCGTTGAACATGATGTAAACTGAATTCAAACTAAAACACCTATATAAGTTAGCTTATTTTCAGACAATTTTTTAGGTATACAGAATTGTTTGATGGCTTTGCACCTTTCCATTTTGTCACCTATAGATGTTCTATCCACATACCCTTCCAGAATTAGGGAGGATCAGATTTGTTAGTTTACATTAGATATCGGGTTTGTGATGTGAGATACTACAGTCGTCTAAAAGTTTTAGGGAAGTACTTTAAAGTCAGGTCGGTAGGACAAGTAGCTATTTTTGACAACACTGATCATTTGCCAGAAATCTTTATGCTCCGTATTCTGCAGTCACTGTGCTAGTTACATGTAAAACTTAAAAACTCAAGGACCGTATCATTTTCTGGCCTCTCCAGTGAGGTTTCATCAAACTTTCTAACAGAGTTTTTGTATCTTTTGCAGTGGTGCCAGTCTCAGATGTCATAAGAGTTCGCACTGGTAACATTTTACTCGCCAAATGATTCAAGTTTAAGATGATCTATCCAGTTGTTTGTGTCTCTTTGGATTGCTTGCTCTCTAGAATTTGCCTAAAGTTTTTGTCTTGTATATGTCATTTTCAGGGGAGCGTGGAGAGAAGGCGGAGAAGATGACAGGAGGGCGGTCTGACGTGTCCTCTTCCTCTGCTTGAGCTGCATGGCCCATTTCGGTTCTCAACTAAGTGACATTTGACAGAACTTCATGAGTACCACTTTAATCGACCCCCCATCCAATATTTCCCCCTTGACCATTAGATCTTAGAAGATTAGTGCTTGTTCTTTTATTTTCGGAGTCTATGCGGTGATGGCGAAGTAAAATAAGGTGTAATACTAGTCAGGTAGCTTCTATCTTTTTTTTCAGAAAGGCATATCGGAAACTTCTCTTTATCTTTGGAAGAAGTATGATATACAGTCTATGTAAGCTTCTTTAACTTGTGAGCCAATTTATTATGCAAATGCGTTTCTGCAAGGAAGTTAACAAACACAAATCTACGACCAGAGGAGGCCGAATGCTAATGTTCTTCTGAATATCTCAAGCCTGATAACTAATGAAATCAACATGCTTACTTAGCCGTGCAATCTGGCTCATCAGTCCGATCAAACCGCTCATAAACTCCAGGCAGTAAGGTAAGAATCTGCTCGAGAATACCAGCAGATGAAGAATCAGAAGCTTCAGCTCGGCTAACCAGAATTGCTGACGATCAACAACAATGTCGGAAGGTAGATTGTGGCTGAGCTGCTAAAGTGGTTTAGCTTAGCCACTCAATGCACAAATATGGAGACGAATTGAGTGAGAGCTGATGAGAGGAATAAGAAAGAATCCTTCAAATTATTAGCCGTGTGATCCATGTTATACAATACACAAAAATGAGAAGATGAGTGTTGCAATGTTCAATGAGGCAAGAAAGGGACCAGCTAGTGTGTCACATCCCAGACAGGCTCTGCCGTAGCACGATATTGTCCGCTTTGGGTCACGTCCTCACGGTTTTGTTTCTAGAAACTCAGACGAGAACTTCTCAGTGGGTCACCCATCCTAAGATTGCTCTTGCCCGAACTCGCTTAACTTCGGAGTTCCGATGGAATCCGAAGCCAGTGAGTTCTCAAAATAGCTAGTAAGTTCCCAAAATGCCTCGTGCTACAGGGAGTGAGCATGTACATATAAGGCACATCATCCATTTTCCGTTGGTTGACGTGAGATGTTACAAAAGAAGAACATGTAAAATGTTACAAAATTTTATTGTCGTAATTGGACTAACAAAGTTGAAAAAATGCAAAAGAAAAATCAAACCAGATCAAAGTAGACCGTTCAAAATAAATTGAACCATACAGTTCTATTGTAATTGATTCGTTTACAGTAATAAATTAAATGCGGGTTAATTCAAATCAAACATGTCCACCCCTGTTTAATAATACTACTTATAATGATTGATACCCTTCTTCCCTCCCCCCGTTGATAAATCATGGAGATCATAAAAGCCTAGCGTTGTTTGGAGGCCAATTACGAATCAAACGACAACAACCAACTGCTTTGAAAATTGTATTCTTTCTTCTAATCAAATTTTCAAAAATTAAAACGTAAAAAAATATAAATAAAAATTTGGTGCGGTCGGTGCCCTTCCTTCCGGCCCATCTATAAATGCAGAGATAGATCCTTCCTTCCACATATAACGTGAAATATAGCGTGCGTGTCGCTGCGAAGGACAGCTCCTCCCCTTCTTCTTAGAGAGAGAAACCACCGCAGATCTGCTCTCTCTCTCTTCAATTTTTCCATCTTCCTCAGGTAACTCCAACTTTACCCTTCCTTGTTCTTCTTCGCAGATCTACACCGGCAATTGCTGTTTACTTTTTCGTTTATTTTTGTGCCCATTTGCTTGAATTTTCGCGATTTGATCCGATCTCGAATTTTCCGACTTTTTCGTTTTCCGATCTCGATTTTTGCCCGAATTTGTGATGAAATTTATATGATTTTAGAACCTCATTGTGAATGTGAATGCTGATTGATATATAAATATTTGAAATTTCGGGTTGGATTTTTGAACAAATTTTGAAGGTTCGAAAATGGGGCTTTCATTCACGAAGCTGTTCAGCCGTCTGTTTGCGAAGAAGGAGATGCGTATTCTGATGGTGGGTCTCGATGCGGCTGGTAAGACTACCATCCTCTACAAGCTCAAGCTCGGCGAGATCGTCACCACCATTCCCACCATTGGTATGTCAATCACTTGCATAACCCATTTGCTCCTTGATCTCGATTCATCACTCGATTTCCGTTTTATTCATCATTTTAACATTGTATTAGTTATTAATTGCTCTGATTTATGGTGAATTATCTGGTTAGGATTCAATGTGGAGACTGTGGAATACAAGAACATCAGCTTTACTGTGTGGGATGTCGGGGGTCAGGACAAGGTATGGACGCTTTTTTCAACTTCCTTATTTTCGAAATTGTTACTTCTTTCGGTTATGCAATTTGGTACTGGTAAATGTTCATTCCTGCATCTGATTTACGTAGTCGAGTTTGCCTGATCAAAAATTAGATTGTGGAAAATTATAGCAACTCAGCAAGTTTGTGCCACGCCCAACATGAAGTGTATGATCTCCATTTTCATGGATCGAGGTCAAATGTTTAATGCGTATTAGTTAGAGCTCCTAATCCTAACCTTCCTTTCCAATCGACTAGTCAATGAATCCACTCAACTCACACCATTTGCCTACCATCCTATAAGCTCATCATTTAAACAACGATGGGGTCAGGCTCAGGACATGCTTATTCTTTTGAGGATGGCTTTTCCTTTGTTATGTTTATCAACTTTGGGACGTACATGTCCTCCGTGACTGTTCTCTTTCAGAATAATGGCCAACTACATCTTGTTCATCAGGATTGTTTGGATGATGCCATTATGTGGCTTACAATTTGCATACTGTACTACTATAGTCAATATCCTTTCTCATTATCAGTTAAATGTCTTTATGGATGCCAGCTTTTCACTTTGTTGTATTGTCTTTCCAGATCCGACCTTTGTGGAGGCATTACTTCCAAAACACACAAGGACTTATCTTTGTGGTTGACAGCAACGATCGTGACCGTGTGGTGGAAGCCAGAGATGAGCTTCATAGAATGTTGAATGAGGTATACATAAACTTTGGAACTTCTTATGCTGATGATAAAGAGGGGTGAAATATAGCACATTGAAAACTTGTGTACTATTATTGCTATATGGTCGTATCTTTTTTATTTTGATTGTTAACCTTTTGTTATTGTATTGGGCAGGATGAGTTGAGGGACGCTGTGCTTCTTGTATTTGCAAACAAGCAAGATCTTCCAAATGCCATGAATGCTGCTGAAATAACTGATAAGCTTGGCCTTCACTCCCTCCGTCAACGCCACTGGTAAAACCAAATGTAGCTTATATTTCTCACAAACTCGCTCACACCTACGCTCCTCCTTGAAACTAACCTTGTAAACTAACCCTTGCAGGTATATCCAGAGCACATGCGCCACTTCTGGTGAAGGACTTTACGAGGGTCTTGACTGGCTCTCAAACAATATTGCAAACAAGGTGGACTCATGCTCTCATACATTCTGAATAACTCGATTGTTCATTACGGTTTCCGTTTCTGACTTTGGTTTTCTGATATTACATTTTGCAGGCATAGATGGCTTGACTTGAATTCTGTGTAGCGTCCATTCTTCTGTACTATGAAGTTGACATTTATCGGTCCTGGTGTTCTGCATTTGCTCCGCTCTTATCTTAAGTACCTGTTTTTACCATATTTGTGTTTTCTTTGCAAAAAAATTCTCATGGTATTAACATAATAGCTTTGTTTTGTGAAATGAAATAGCTGTTATCGATTTGTTTATATTTACTTTGACGGAGATTATGGAAGATAATTCTCCCCTCGTTATCTCTCACATACTCAAAACTCATATCGTAGCTGTTTATCGGAAATGCATTTGGGAAGTAGCGTTTGCCCTCTTAAATTATCTTCTGATTTGAAGTTATAAACAGGATCCAAAATCCCTAACTATGATAATGTATGCAGGGGCTGTGCCCAACTGTTTATTCTTTCCTTATATTAGAACGGCTCGAGTGATTGAACCGGGAACTTGTCATAATCCGAAACTATAATCCCTTTCTCAATTAGTGTAGCTTAAACAGTAATATCGTTCGTAATAAAAAGATCATTAGAGTGTCACACGCTTGGAATCATGCCTCAGGTCCGGTGTCTTCATAAAAACTTACCGATGCATCAAATGATGGTAATGAGACTGGTATTGCATTGCATACTTGAATGCGTTGCTTATCGACGGGATACGAGGTGACATGGTTGACAATGTTTCCCAAATGTCTCGTACTTCATCAATGGCGTTGGCAACGGTGGTGGATGCGCTAGGCCATTCATCGTCGATAGTGTATGAGAATAGGAGCACCGAAAAGTTGTTTTACAAAACTTAGAACTTTTAAATTCAAGTATTCGAGAATTTGACAAGATGTTTCTAGCCTAGTTAGTCCAGAAGATTCTCTTTATTGATATAGGGTTTTTTTTTTGGAACTTTAACGAAAAGTTTTCGATACTGTTCATTTTAATGAAAAATCATATTTTTCACTAAAAAGTCAATCCTAGTACTATTCACTTTACCTTTTATTTTGACCTTATCGTTAAAACTCAAAGTTTTTAAATAATTTTCGTTAGTGTTTTATTTTTTGGTTAGGTATAAAGTATGATATACAAATAAAGAGGATGATCCTCGATAAAGAATTTACTAGGGATTTTAATGCAAACGAAGGAAGAAGTGTCCAACATTAACTTATAAAGAGCTACTTTCTTCATGTAGTAAATCAAGAATTACAATGGCCAAGTCAAGATTTCGGGTTAGGAGGAGTCTCTCACAAAGGTTTAAAAAAAAATGTTGAATCACCGCCAACCCTGCAACACGCTCGCAAATTCTTCTCTCACACTCATGAATCCATCTCCCAACCATGGTCTCATTCATTGTCTCAGTTACTACTTTACTACTTTAGGTTTTTTATCAGATTATGATATTTGTTTGCTCAGCGACAATGGTGTTGATTTTTTCAATACCACTTAATTTAATCAGTACATTTTGACAGTTCGAAGCCGTGTTAATTGACGAAGAAAAAAACCTAATTAACATGTCTAATGAAAACACGAGAATCGCACATAAGTAGAAGAAAAATTCAAGCTTGTCAACAACCACTAGTACCATGTGTAAAAAGTTAACCAATTGTCTCGCTTACTTCCTCTCTCTCCCTCGGATTGGGTCCTAATTCCTTGAAAAATCTTTGACTCTAATTTTTTTTCTTCATAAAAAGTTTGTCGAGGTAGACGACCCGGGACTATTATTGTCCCTTCATGACTCCGTTGAATTACATACGGCGATTCCTGGAGAAAAGCAAGTAGCACACATATATAAACCCAATGCATATCGTTTAACGGAGCTTAGCTACACAGTAATGCTATCAGAGTCCTCCAATTGCTCACTGTACTAAACGACATCGAAATTATTCCCACTTAATTAAATTACCTAAAAACTGGACAGACGTTTGATTTTCTCTTATTTACATTGCCATACTTCAAAATTTATCCTGGTTTGAATCACTACCAGAATGGAACCAAGAAGCGTGCAGAGGAGAATAGAACAAATTGATTAGTCCTACTAATAAACATATATTTTTCATTAATTCACCATTTGCTCCTCTCCATAAGAGGATGATTACATAAATGGCGCTTTTTCTCTCCTTCATAGAATATTATCAACACGCATCAAACCTTGTCACCTAAGCAGGTTGATGGATTTACCAAAACGAAAAAAATCAAAAGCTGCTTACTTAACTTATTCACCTTCCCCCCGATCCAATCCAACAAGCATTGGGATTTCATTCATCTAAATATTTTCCCTCTCTCTAGATCTCGACTACTCCTAGATGAATGAATGCTCTTAATCGACTAAGCCGCTGACGGTGCTGTCACGTATTGGACCGCAGCTTCCGACAGAGCGTCAATGAACGGCCGCATGTTCACCCGTTCACCACCTGAAGCTGCTTCTGGACCCACAACTCCTCCTGCCCCTGCTCCTCCAGCTGCCTTCTTGTAATCCAGCGACTCGTCGTTGTATATATCCCACCATTTCTTCACCAGCATCTTAATGTCCTCCCTCTGCATGTTCTCCTCCTTCCCTGTATACCTCCACGGCTTCGATCCCTGTAACAATCAACGTTAACTAATCAAAACCCTAGCGAAAATGTGACATGTCGTAAATATGTCAATTATTAATCAAAAGTACGATACTTACTGCTGCACAATAATGAACGACTTTGACTTTGTCCAGCTCCACGTTCTCCGGGTGACGCCAAAGCATGGCGAGGACCAAATTGTATACCAAAGGAATTGGCTTGTATATTTTCCGGAAATACATGTTTAAGAAGTCCTGTTCTGCAAACGGGGTCGGAGGGGTCACTCTGAGAGTCCTCAACAGGTCATGGTAGGTCTCGAGGCCGGGCTCGAACACGAACATGCCGGCGTTGAAGTACAACGACGGAGGCGGGCCCAGCTCCGATGTGGGCCACTGGACCTTCTCCGGGCACTGCTGGCAGTACCCGATTTGGTATTGCGGCGTGTGGCTCCAGGTTTTCTCGCAGAAACAGTCCATGACTGCGTAGAAATGTCCATCTGGCAAGTCAAAGAGGTGGTCTATATTGTCGTACACCTCAATGTCCCCGTCCAAGTATATCATTTTCTCGTACTCCACAAACTGCAAATCAATCAAAAAGTTCAGAGCAATTAAAATTTACAACCTTCTACCACAAAAAGTTTGATTGAAACAGTTTCCCCAAGGAAAAACAAGAAATAAAATTTTATTGGCTTCCAACATAGACTGCCACGGGTAAGACCCAAAGCAACCCAAATTCCACGTGTAACAAAAAGAACGCATAACAAAGGTCACGTAAACGAGAGATTTTTCAGGCATCTATATATAAATAATAAAATTTACGTGTTAAAAAATTAATAATTTACAAAATAAATTTTTTTATCATTTATATAAAAACACGAGGTACGAAAGAAAATTTTCTCCACGTAACCAAAGCGAGAAGAACGTACCTCCCAAATGCGCAGCTTCGAGTAGTTAATGACGTAATAGGCCATGGCGAACTGGGTCTGGTTCTCGGGCGGGTAAACGGGTTCGATCTCACGGACGATGCAACCCTGAGATTCAAGAATGCGACGGTGATCTTCCGGGACGTCGGGCAAGACTGCAACGACCAACGGGTACGCCGTTTTTACCTTTCTCAACCCCTTGGCCAACCCGACGACGCCCTTCACGTAGTCGCCGTTTCCGGCCAAGAAGGTCACGTACGCCCGACTAGGCATGGTGGCGGGAGTGGTGAAACCCGATTTGGGGACGCTGGTGGGGACGAGTTCGGGAGCCATGAGAAATTACGTGTCCAAGGGAGAAGGGAACTAGGGTTTACAGAGGAAGGCCTTGACCCTTGGAAATATAGAGAGAAAAACTAGCTGAATGCGACGAAAGAGAGAGAGAAAGACACGGCGTAGATTAGGACGTCGTCGTTATCTGTCTTCTTGTGGGTGGTTCGGTGTTGGGGGTGGTGGTGGGTTTAAATAAGGGTGAGAATCAATGAAATGAAATTTGAGCGAAATTTGTGGTAAATTCAGTCAAATGTGGTTATGAGGTTGATGCCATACACGTGTCCATCTGGCTGGATCCTACGGTGAGTGGTTGTTGTGGGAAAGTTCTGGAGAGGGACTCTGGACCGTGGAGTAGAAGATGCCAGAAGGCCTAATTATTTATTTTCCATATTTGCTGGGTGAAGAGGCACGTGCGGGGTTAGTTTACTAAGAGATACAACAAAGATGGTTATATCAAAGTGGTTAATTAAGTTTACCAAAAAAAAAAAAAAAGTGATTAGTTAATAGAAAGAATAATCCAGAAGCATGACAGACACAAGGTCAAATTAAATAGAAATGGTAAAGATACTCTCCTAAAGTAAAGTTCTTCGTTGAATTATCTGTTACGTTACAATTTAATCTGAATTTTTATGTTAATATTATAAAATATTATGCTAAAATTATGAGGTGACAAAGCGTTCATAAAGACTTCCTTTTTTTTAGAAAGGCTTATTAGCAGTTTTCCTAATTAAAATGATAAAAATTTGAAGATAGACAATTAAATACTAAAGAATTTAAAATGGTAAAAATTAGTTGAAAAATGATGGAAGAGCATCACATACACAATGTTTGCGTGGTCCAACTAAATGAAGTTTAAAAGAATTTAAGCAAAGAATCAATTACAACTCCTCACTTATTTTTTGTTCTCTATATATTGGTTAAGGAATAGTTTAGAAGTATCATGCATTTGTAACCTATACGAGGGGCTGCTTGCAAAAATATTAACCGTTTTTATCTCTCTCTGTCATAATTATTACATTGAAGAATTTCAATTTGACGAGAAATGCTAAAGGAATTTTTTTAAAGTGAGATTCTTTGCGTTTTTATTTTTTTGGCACAATGTTTTATAATATTGAAGCGAGAATTTTGCCAATAACAAGAGGTGGCGGAAAATTTATGGAGAATCTCATTTTTAAGAGTCTCCTTAGCATTCCTGTATAAAGATTAAGAAAAATGCTAAAGAGACTCTCAAACTCTTTATAACTCTCTTACAACTCACAGTTTAACATCAATTTTCGTATCAATATTAAATTATTGGTATTACGTCATATTGACTTGTCTGTGTCAATTCGTTTTCATTTGTTATTTCGTTTTCATTTACGAATCAACTTTAAATTGCTACAAAATTTGTTGACGTTTGCAAGGGAGACAAACTACAAAAATATACACGGTTAATTGCATGCATGGAATTTACTTGCCCTTTTAGAATTACGACAGAAAAATATATACTTGTGGGAAAATAAAAGAAATGTATGTGGGTGGGGTTGTCATTCTAAAAGGTTCCAATACACGTAGGTTTGCCATGTCATAAGTGCCATTAACACGTGTCATATGGGGTCTCAAAGTTGAGATGTCAAATCCTCTTGAATTTTCTTGGAAGGCTTTGACTAAAACATACGATTATCTTTTCTTCTGTATTCTAGCAAAATCTGCAACTCACTTTTCCTACGTAATGAAATGTACACTGCTCGCTTATTGGTTGCAACTTGCTACTTTTCTTGAATTTCCACGCATGTGTGCTTAGTTGAGTTTTTCAATAGATGTTCGACCAAGGAAAGTAATTATGTCTTTGTATTTTGGTGTGAGTGTTCGATCTCAACTAACCACGCTCATAGTTTTATTCTGGAAAATCCCATTTGGTAATTATGGTGTGTTTATGGACGGAGTCAATAAGGGACCAGAGTGGTTTTATAGTGTAAAAAAATTTTGTCCTTGATCCTAGAAGTGTATAACCCTGAGACATGAAGAAGATGAATTGTCATTCTAAAGAAGTTTAGTTCTTGTGAAGAAGTTGAGTCAAACAATGTCGTTATATGTTTTTTTTAACAATTTTGTTTGTATTGGGTTTTGAAATCGACTTTAATATTATTTCTAAAATAACCTAATTAGCTATTATTTGTGGCTTTCCTCTTTGCCATCCTTTTTTTGGTCACACGATTGAAACCATATTTCTTTATATTTTATTCCTATAATTTCAATTTTTTTTTATTCGTTACCCTGCTTTCTACCTTCCACTTATTTGTGTTATACACTTCTTTTGGTTATCTGTATTAAATTTAATGAGTCTTTCAGTTTTGTGAAAATTACTTCAATTACTTATGTTATGAGTTCAAATTTTTTTCTTAATGCATATGTGAAGGGCCCTCTCTCACAAAGAACTCTGACTCCGCCATTGTGTTTTGGTGTGTTTCTGTTACGAGTCAAAACTGTTATCAATGTTTTCTTTTTATTTAATTATGCTGTGTTTAGCCCAGGACCTCATCACATAGCTTGACATGGTATATTTCGATTTCAAATGTAACTCCATTGATATCCACCGTCCACATCAATCAGATGGTCGCAATACAAAATACGTGCATAGCATGTACAGGGAGAAATAAGTGTGATGTTGCCTTTGGGCTTTGGGCTCTATTGACCCAAAAGAAAACTTAAACCCAAAGTAAATTAAAACGTTTGTTGCCATTTGCCACGATGTTTAATCCGATTGGCCGGGATCCGAACTTATATTTGTCTGCTACTGCCTGCACTGCAGAATCGCCTTCCTCACTTTCTCCTCCTCCTCCTTCCCGTCTTCTTCTTCTCCGCCGGTAAGAGGTTAGATCTCACTACCTTGATTTTGTATTTTGGTGTATTTTGTTTACATTAATTGCTTTGCACTCCAGATCTATGGTTTTCAAATGCTTTCCATCTCTTCATTTTTCTTGCGAGCAATCGGTGTGGGAAGTTTAGGGTTTCTACTGCGTCGCTTGAGATTATGGTGATTAGGGTGTAGATCTTAGGTTGATCTTTTAGTTTGATTTTTTCTTGCATCTTTTACAATGCGTGATTTGCTGAGATACAATTTCAATTGTGAATTTTCTTTCAGGACTTCCTTAATTTTGCTATGCCATCTGATAGTAGTGCATTTAGATTTCGCTTCGTCAAGGTTTAGGAGCTGTGTAACGTTGCGAAATTTGTGGAGGTCTAATTTGTTGGATCGGATTAACAAAGCTAGGACTAGTTGGATTTTGGAAAAGTTTAGTTTGTTGTGGGAAAATTGCTTCTCAATTCTGTTTATAAATAATTCGATGGTGCAGTGACTAGATCCCATGCAACCTAGTTGGGATTCGAGCCTTTGATTCGTATAGTTGAGCTACTGATTCCGAATGTTCACATATTTAGTGTCTTGTTTGGTGCTGAGTTGTGTTTGCACTCATGCACATGTTCATAAATTGTGGTAGATCACGATGTTTCGTTTCGTACTGTTTCATACTTGTGGTTAATTTTGGTTGCTTGTGATTAATTTATTATTCTTAATTTTTTGACATTCATGAGATTTTCATATTTAAGGTGTGCCCTGCAATCTTTTTTGCTGCCTTTGAGTTGGTGGCTGTCAATAACCGCTGAGTTAGTCAAGATGGTAATATATTCACCTTTTCTTCTCAGTTTTCCAATTAATTTTTTAGAGTGATGATCTTAGTGAGATAATGATAATACGTCTTTGGTAATTGAAAATCAATTCTGGATGCAAATACAACTGAAGATGCTGAAACTTATATATGAGTTTAATTTCTGGGACTAATTTTGTAACACATAGCGTCATTAAAATGTATAAACAACTTAAGAGTGTTGGCCTAATAAATTTTTGCTTTCTTGGAATTTACCTTCTCATTTCCCCCCTTTATTTGTAATTCAGGTTGTGCTTGCTGCTTCCATTATAAGCAAGTCTGGGAAAGGTGAGTTCTGTGCAGTTTTTTTAATTCTCCTGCAAATGGCTGGTGCTTCAAAAGAACAGTTCTTGCCCTTTTTTGTCTATTCCTAGTTCACACGAGGAACTCTAAGTCTCTAACAATTGTGGATTGATTAAATATAAGAATTACACTGATTGAATTGGGGATATGATGCACCCATAAAGTGGTCTAAGTTGTGTTCTTATGCCCAAGTGCAGTAAGATTAAACCAGACGTTAGCAGTAGTCTTTTTGTTTCATTGTGATTCACGAGACTTTAGTACCATCTTGGTTATGGATTGAGACAATGGGTTTCTTTGGATTTCTCCTTAGAGGAGCTAGGTTGGGTTGTTGCAGGAATGACGGATATTCAGGCTTTATTTTCTGTTTTGAAATGGTTGTACTTTTGGCTGAGCTGTTATAACATGTGCATTCGTATTACTTGATTATGTAGTCAGTAGATCCTACTTAATTTTTAGAAGATGTTTTCACGGATATGTAGCTTCTATTTGTAGCAGGAGCTGGCTGTGATCCCTTCACTTTCTTTTCCTTTTGGCTGAGTTGTTACAACATTTGCATTCTTATACTTTAGCTACACAGTAAAGTCTACTTAATTTTTAACAATATCAGGAGCTGTCAGTGATCCGTTCACTTGCTTTCTCTTTAATCTGACTTGCTAGTAAATAAATTGTTAAAATGGTGCATATCATTAGAGTTGTTACGGTTAGTCTATAATTGATTTTTATCTTTTATTGTGCAGTGCTTGTTTCTAGACAATTTGTGGATATGTCTCGTATAAGAATTGAGGGTCTTCTTGCGGCTTTCCCTAAGTTGGTAGGCACTGGCAAACAACATACTTATGTTGAGACAGAAAATGTCCGCTATGTTTACCAGCCTATAGAAGCTTTGTTCTTGGTACTTGTTACAAACAAGCAGAGCAATATATTGGAAGATTTGGAGACTCTGAGGCTACTCTCTAAACTTGTATCCTTTTTTCTCTGGCATATGATTATTTTCATCTTCCTTTGGTGACTTAACTTCTTGGATCCATGAATCATTACTGGTTTTGTAGAGTTAATAATTTGTTTTCATAAGCTTGAATGCTAAAACATGTTTGCATGGATCTTGATCCCATTTTTTGTTTCAATTCATTTGCTGATGCCTTCATTTTAACATATTCTCCAACTACACGTGGGAACGGTGATCTATATCTCATATCCTAACACATGGTACTTGGAGATCATGTTCTTCAAAACTGGTCTCTAAACATGCCATGATATGTGTGACAAAAAAGGAGTTAAAATGTCCAAATTATAAAGCTTGAACTTGGGCCAAAGTATGTACGATATCTTTTACCCATCTATGTGCTTGTATGCAAGTGCTTATGCTTTTATGCATGCATGGATGTTCCTTCAAGTTATGCCCAAGCAACTCAAGTAATAAGTACAATGTGCATGGTGATCCCATCGGCAAAAATTTAACAGTGATGTACCCTGTACTGGACATAGGAGCGTATTGTGTTTCCAGAACATACCATGGTCCTGGTCAAATTGGGCCATAAGTTGTTTTTGAGCTATGCCTTTTCCTATTTTGGATATTTGTGTTAAATGTTGGAAAGAACTGCTGAGTTGATTCCTTAATTGTTTTTAGGCTCCCGAATACGCTATGTCTCTAGATGAAGAGGGTATATGCAGGACAGCTTTCGAGCTGATTTTTGCTTTTGATGAAGTCATCTCTCTTGGGCACAAGGAAAATGTGACTGTTGCACAGGTGAGGCAGTACTGTGAAATGGAGAGTCATGAAGAGAAACTGCACAAGCTTGTGATGCAGAGCAAGATAAATGAGACCAAGGATGTTATGAAACGGAAGGCTAGTGAGATTGACAAAAGCAAGGTATTTGTTTAGGGTCATGTGATGGCTCCTTTACTAGTTTAGTGCTTTGCATAATTATCTAGCCTTGTAAGCCTCCTGTTCCATAATATTGTGTTATGTTCTACAGATTGACAGGGGCAGAGCTGATAAAGGCGGATTTATGTCTTTACAGTCAATGGGATCTGGAAAAATTGATAGTGCATTTAGTGAGATGAGCATATCCAGTAGTGGAAGTGGCTTTGGAAGTGGGTCTGGTTTCGGATTGAGCACTGATATCGACTCATTTTCCACAAAGACTAAAGGTTTGTGTTTGTTTGTCTGCCTGAATTGCGGAATACACTCTGAAATCAATGATGGTGGTGATGGTGGTGTGTACTATGTGATTTGATTCCTGTTTGATTATGGGAAGCAGAAACTTTATGATCTAGTTCCCTGATGATAATTAAAATGCTACAATTGGTAAAGCTTGTCTTGTTCTGTTTAAGAAAACACTATAAGCACATAATGTGCAAGGTTGTTATTGGCCACCGTTGTACCTTATACATCCTCTTTTTCTCATTTGTATAATTTCACCATGTACACTTCTGATGTAGGACAACCAAACCAAACTTGATTAGGATTTATTCATCCCACTAGCAATAGGATTTAAGTTAGTTTTCCTTTTTCCTATTTGATTTTCTTTTTTCTTTTTATTTTTTTTCTTTTTATGTTTTAGGATTTCCCTTTTCAAATAAGATTTCAATTTCCTTGTTAATTTGGACTCAACTTTTATTTTCCCTGGAATGATTAGGAGTTGAAGGCTACAGTTCTCTTCGTTAATTTTCGGACTTCAGATTATTTTAATCAAACTTTGTTTCTTTATTCAATCTGGTGGATTCCAGAGATTGTGTCCTTGGTCTGTTTTAAGTTTTTGGCGCAGTTCTAAAGCTTTCCTAATTATTCTGATGCATTATCTTCCATCCTCAGGTCGTCCACCTTCATCTGCTACTGCTCCTCCAAAGGGTTTGGGTATGCAGTTGGGAAAATCACAAAGGACCAACCAATTTTTAGAGTCCTTGAAAGCAGAGGGAGAGGTGATTCTTGAAGATGTACAGCCAAAAGCAGGCCAACCTAAATCAGCTGCCCCGCCTCTGACTGATCCTGTCACTTTGAATGTTGAAGAGAAACTTAACGTAACACTTAAACGTGATGGTGGGTTGAGCAACTTTGATGTTCAAGGGACATTATCTCTGCAAATTCTTAACCAGGAAGATGCATATATCCAAGTCCAGGTATTTCATCACTATGCCTCATATATTACTATGGGCACAATTGCACAATCTAGGTGGTAACGTTTCATCAGCACTCATAATGATATGTCATGTATAAGTCACACATCTGGCAACCTTATTTGAATACTAGGTTTTCTTTGAATCTGATGGAAACTGCACAGATATCCTTGCCATTGGAGACTTATAGAGATATGCCTATTTAGAATTTTGTCTTTTGAAACTTGTTTTCATTCTGATTTGTGGTAAATCTTGAGTGGTGATCTGTTTTTGGTTGTGGTTAATAAGCTTGTAGAAGTAGGTCCAATGTTTTGTGTCGTTGAAATGTATTTTACCTTATTTTTCAGATTGAAACTGGTGGAAATCCTGGCATCCTTTTCAAAACACACCCTAACATGAACAAAGAGCTATTCTCCAATAATAACATTCTAGCCCTAAAGGATACTTCTAGGCCTTTTCCCACTGGTCAAACTGGTGATGCAGGAGGTGTTGGTCTTTTGAGATGGAGAATGCAGACTTCAGATGAGTCAATGGTGCCCCTGACAAGTGAGTTCAATTATTTCATCATCTTGGTGTACGCTTTATCTCGTGTGTCCTGATCATTATATATCAATCTATCTTTGTTACAGTCAACTGTTGGCCCACTGTTTCCGGGAATGAAACTTATGTCAACATTGAGTATGAGGCTTCAGAGATGTTTGATCTGAGAAATGTTGTTATCTCTGTACCTCTCCCAGCTGCGAGAGAGGCTCCACGTGTAAACCAGATTGAAGGTGAATGGAGGTAAGAAAATTCATCTTATTTTTCTTGTTTACTCTGCTCTTGGAACCTAGAACTACAGCTATACATAACTGAAATGTGGTTATTATCTTACCTGTACAAAAGTATCCACTGTGAATGTTAAGTGTGAATGTAGAGGGGTTCTTGTCTGATTGCTACTTCAGATTAAGCACATGTATATGCTTCTGATTTCATGGACATTTGTATTGCTTCACGTACGTAAACCTTTTGTATAGATTTTGGGAATAGATACTAAATGGAATTGACCCAGAAATAATGCCGAATGCTCCTGCTTCAATGTGACAGGATAGCTTTCCTCCTGGAGCAGAAGGATTTGAAAATTCTATGCTCCGGTGGAATTTATATTGCATAAATTTGATATCACAATTGCATTGCAGATACGATGCTAGGAATTCAATGTTGGAGTGGTCCATACTTCTCGTAGATAACTCGAACCGCAGGTCTGTAAATGCTGGACTGATTCTTTTTGGTCGTTACATATTCTTTGTGAACTAATGTTAATGGAATTGTTATCCTTCTTGAATATTTGGCAGTGGATCAATGGAGTTTGTTGTTCCCCCAGCAGACCCATCTGTATTTTTCCCCATTTCTGTGCGCTTTGCTGCCACTGAGACATTCAGTGACCTGAAGGTACAACTGCTGGACTTTGAATCCCTTTTCTTGATGAAGATCCTTGTGCTATTATATTTTTCTCATTTTGGTGGATTTAAGAGCCCATGTTATAAGTGCAAATACTTTGTTGATTCCATTGTCTTATACTTAGCTCATTTTTTATGGACTTAAAAACCCGTGCGATGAGTATAACTACTTGATTCCTTTGTGGATGTTTTACTTCTAGACTCGGTGAAGTATTATATAATGCTCTAACGTTCATCACACTGCCAAGAATTCACTGCTTCACACACCACTAACACTTAGGGCCTTGGATTGCTTTGAACCTGATATTATGCCCCTTACCGTCACCTGCGTCTGACTTACTTTCGGCAGCCTTTATGGTAGTAGATTATGTAAGAATTTAATTGAAGATGGTGACATTGAATCCTTTTTGCACAGGTTTTGAACATTATACCTCTGCAAGGTGGAGCCGCTCCCAAGTTTTCTCAAAGAACGCAGTTGGTGACGGAGAATTACCAAGTGGTGTGATTGGTTTGGGGTGTGTGGATCTGCAACCTTTTTGGATATGGATTGAATTCGAAAACCAGGAGTTTTCATTTTGTGGTGTTTTAATTCCCATTAAATTTGAGATGAAGGGAAGCCTGCCAGAATTTGGATGCTATAGATGTGCATTCTTTCATGTTATTTGATACTATCCCCTTCCCCCCCCCCAAGGAATGTTAATAATAAAAGTGGATGCCTATTCGTAATTTTTGGCTTAACTGAAGATGTATGTAAGGTGGATTAGCCACAACTTACAAGAAAGCTAATCTCTCCTAGGATTGAGGATAGTTTTATACATGGCTTATTCATCTTCTACCTTCACTTGGATAAAATATGCAAGTAGATATTCAATTCTTCGTTCTACTTCTATTGAATCTAGCGAGTTATCATATCCAAGCCAGTCCTAGACAACAATCGAGACGCGGAGACCAAGAACGAGAGGCCGGGCCGACCTTGAAGTCTAGCTTTGGAGTTTCATATTAACAGAATATAAATCTGATGGAATCCTTACTCATTATCCTGCCCTCGATTGTTACGTGGGCTAACTTTATGAACTATTTCAAAAGTAAATATTTGCATGGAAAAATGACAAACACATTTCTTTTTTTAACGAGAGAAGTAAAAAGTCTTTATTTATGTCTCATTTTGTTTTATTCAATTTAATGGTCAAAGTCAAAAAGAGGTTTGTGAAAAGGGTAAAAATGATGTGAAAACTCAACTTCATCACGGTTAAAGTAGGATTTGTTTGACAAAGTAAGCTCTATTACTTAAAAAGTGGAAGAAAACAAAAAGCAGCCTCTAAATTTCGAACACATTTTAATAATTATATGTCCGCATGTCTATGCCTTGAGCTGTGCAGATCCAAGACGCTTACTACATATGGTTGTGTATGATACCACGGGAGCATTATAAATAAGTTTGAGCACGTGCCTATAGGCTATACATATAATTACATATCACATGTCCATGCCTTGAGCTGTGCAGCCCAGCAAATATTATATATGGTTGTGTATGATACCACGGGAGCATTATAAACAGCAGATGCAGATCCAAAGATAGCCTTATTTGCACGTTTGAGCACTCTCATCAATCAATGTCTAAGCCAAGGTATGAATTATATTTGCCATATCTTCTTTTCTCAACCTTCTACTTCTTTTCATTAATCTTAAGATTCAAATTTATAGGTTGGAGGGCAAGGTGGCCCTGATAACTGGTGGGGCAGCTGGGATTGGTGAGGAGGCGGTCAGATTATTTGCAGCCAACGGGGCCTTTGTTGTTGTTGCTGATATCCAAGACGAATTAGGTCATCAACTTGTTGCCTCAATCGGCTCAGACAGAGTTAGCTACTGCCGCTGCGACGTCAGAGATGAAAATCAAGTCGAAAACACGGTGAACTTCACGTTGGAAAAATACGGCGGCCTTGACATTTTGTTCAGCAATGCAGGTGTCATGGGTCCGATGACTGGCATTTTAGACCTCGACATTCAAGGCTTTGACAACACAATGGCCACCAACGTTCGCGGTGTTGCTGCAACCATCAAGCACGCCGCACGCGCCATGGTGGCACGTGCCGTGCGTGGTTCAATCATATGTACCACGAGTGTTGCAGCCTCTCTCGGAGGCATGGCTCCGCACGCTTACACCACTTCGAAACATGCTCTGTTGGGTTTGGTCAGAGGAGCTTGTAGTGAGCTCGGAGCTCACGGGATTCGAGTTAACAGCATTTCGCCATTCGGAGTCGCAACCTCGCTTGCGTGCAAAGCGTACAATTTGGAGCCAGATGAGGTTGAGGCCAATAGCTCCGCCATAGGAAATTTGAAGGGCGTTGTGTTGAAGGCTAGGCATGTAGCGGACGCGGCTCTGTTTCTTGCGGCCGATGAATCGGCGTATGTCAGTGGACACAACTTGGTTGTCGACGGCGGATTCACGGTGGTTGATCACAGTTTTTCGGCCAACTAAAACTGCGGTTTGTTGTCGCCAAAAGAGCCAACTCTTTTAATGCAGGTTGGCATTTTAATTTGTTTAATTTTCTGAATTAAAGGGTAGTCTCTGTTTAAAGAGTCAAACTTTGTTACGAGTAAATGGCATGTGCATTTTCCTTGTAATCTGCAACTGCAATGTTATATTCTTCCAATTATTATACCCCTAATCCCTCTAATTTAAGCTTTATTTATTTAAGGTTTCTTACAAAGTGAAAACAAGTCCAAGTCCTTAAGGATCTGTTTGGTATCTTATTTGAAATTTTTTATCATTTTTCAAAACATTTCTTAAAAATATTTTTTTTAAAATTAAAAAACTTGATTGGTTTGCGATTTAAAATTTTTAAATCTTACGACTTAAACTAAACAAAGATATCTAAAAAGAGGAGGTCGCAGGAGAGGGAGAAAGAGGAGAGAGGAGGAAAGAAAGTAAAAGATGATTCAAGGAAAGAGAAAAGAGAGAGGATCAGACGAGATAAAAAGGAAGAAGAGTAAGAGAAAGAATTGAGAGAATGAAGAGAGAAAATTGAATGAGAGACGAAAAAGGTAAAAAAAAAAAAGAGAGAGAAGAGAGAGAGAGAGAGAGATTTGGAGTGAGAGGGGAGGATGAAGGGAAAAGAAATAAGTGAGTTTAAGTTTAAAAACTCACTTTTTATATTTTTAGAGAATAGACTATATTTTTGAGTTAGTCTTGAGTTCGGTTTTTTAAAATAATCATACTGAACAAATTTTTAAGGCCTAAAACTTGAAAAAAAATTTTGAGTTTAAAAAGTTGAATTCAAGTAGAGTACCAAACAGGTCAAAGTTATTGTTAAATAGTTAAATTTGTTGTATATAGTTTTAACTTTTATTAATGATGATTTTTCACTGGTCTAAGAACGCAATCCGATAAACCAAGTTTCACAATACAATTAGTTAGATACTTGAAGAAAATATTTTTCCAACCACTTGTATTATAACACTTGGTATATGGAACAGTGTTCTCAGCATACTGAAAAGTATTATAACACTTGGTGTACGGAGTAGCGTTCTTGGCACACTGAAAAACGTTTCGTAACTGAGTTCGGATCCTTCCCATGCGTTAATACTAAGCTCTATTTGTTGGACGTGGTTCATAAATGAGGATGTTTGATATATGTGATTCTCATATCTTTGTCTTAACCACTTGCACATACTAATAGCTGTGGGATTAATACAAAACGGCCTCAGTGTAAGTGGTAGTGAATCATTCAATATAGAGACGGTTTATACACACTATTTTTTTCTTATGCGCTCCTGATTAACCTTTTTCATTGATTATCTTTTTTATAAAATAAAAAAAGAGAGAGAAGAAAACATGTGTGCAGAAAATAATTCATTTTCTTGTATATTGTAATTACGTTTCCAATATGATATTCTTCAACAGATTATTGCCCCATTCATTTAAAAGAAAAATAGAAATTTAAAGAAAACTTTCAGTTTTGGTACGTGATCCTTGCCAGAGCCCCGAGGCACAAACTTGACGTGGGTAAGCCTAGACGTGCATTTAAATTTTGGACAAGAATTGTCTATCCTCCTTGTTCCCGTGCCCTCCCGTGCCTTCCTATTTTGTGTGGTCACGGTTAAGCCACGACAACATTTTATATTGTTTTTTTTATAGAGATAATAAGACAAAAATAAATAGTAACATAAAATGTTGACGTGGCTTAACCGTGACTATACAAACAGGAGGGCATGAAAGAGCACAAGAACAAGGAGAGCAAACAATCCTTGTCTGAAAAATTTCTGCTGGATTTGATTCAATTTCCATCAGTCCAACACTTGCGCACATTCATAATGCAAAAGCCAACGATTCAACATTTTCTAGGAATAATACTAGCTAGATACATCGATAAATTTTACACCCGTCACAACGATAATAATTACCGACTTAGATTCTCTCCTCTTTAATTTTTGTCCTTTTTCTTTTATTTAATTAATCTGGATCATTCAAAAGAAATATGATAGGTTAGAATCGTATTTAATCAGTCTTACTTTATTGATTATGTTCAACAAAATAAAGCTCACTAATATGTGACATAAAATCATCAAATTTGTTTTAAACGGTTGAGATTGAAAGGAGAGAATAGGAAGATTCAAAAGACCAGCTATTTTCCTAACCCGAGAAAGCTTTTCTTCTTTTGTTTTTTGTAGCTATTGCTAACGGGTCCACGGCATTGACGTAAATCATTTATTTGGAATGTCACAATCTAAAAGGACGTACTTTTTAATTGGGCCCTGTCTTTGGTCAGATAGATAAAAAGAAAAACTAATGAAAATGATTTGAAAATTTTGAATTTTAACGATAAGGACAAAATAAAGGATAAAATGAATAGTACTATGATTGACTTTTTAGGATAAAAATATGATTTTTCGTTAAAGTTCCCTAGATAAAAACTCTATCATTCTTGGAGCTTTGCCCCTCTTAAGTATCAAATACCCTAAAGAACTATTGAGATTTTTTTTAAACAAACTATATTATCTATATTAAGACCAAGAAAGTGAACTAAGCTTTACAATAAGTTAACAATAATGTGGTTCAAATTCTGTTTTGGCGAGCATCAAACCTAAGACCTCTCATCTACACCTACAAGTGAAGAATAATACTACTAGATCATAGTACTGTTGAGATTTAACTAAATTACTAAACTTGATTTAGTTAAATCTCAAATACTCATTTATGAAAAATAATGTGCGAAAGAGTACTCATAATTAAAAGTAGTAAACATGAAATTGGTTACTGTTATTACGACATTCTGGTCTAAAAATATATTGTTATGTGGAGAACAATTTACATCGTGAAGTATATAAAGAGATCATCTCTGGATCCCATCTACCAATTCCGCCCAATCACTCAATCTTAGTCCAAACGTAGTCGACATGACTCACCAGTCAATTAGCAAAACCAGACAGTCATAACTACTAGTCGTCGCCAACGAACGACCAAACCAACACAAATAAACACCTTCCAGAACCACCACAAATGTCGTCCATCTTATCACGATTGCACTTCCCAATTCGGAACAACTGATTCTGGGTTCTCACTGAAAGTCTTCATCTCCGACAATGGCGCTGCAAGTTTACTGGTACGACTTCGTCTGCTTCGCCATTGTTGGGGTTTCTTTTGTGGCCGCGTTGTGGGTGATTTGGCGGAAGGAAGGAGCTTCGAAGAGGTTCGAAGACAGCACCATGTACGACAGCCTTCTGGTGACCCGCCCCGAAAGCCATGTGTTTGTCAGCGCCCTGCCGAAGGGCCACGTCAGCACTTCCCAGCTCTGGACTAGCTGCTGGAAAGGGATCCACCCCGGCTGGCTCTTCGCGTCTCGGTTCGTCTCGTTTCTGGCTTTGGCTGGGTTCTTGGCTTGGGATCTTGTCAAATGGAGTCCTTCCATTTTCACTTACTACACCGAGTAAGATTTTGTTTCATAACTTGATGCGTTGTTTTATGTAACTCGTGGATAACCAGTTATTATTTTTCTATTACAAGCGATAATATACACTATAAGGGGAGGGAGAGGGTTTAAACTTGGTAACCACCGGGGAAATCCACCGCTTCTGTGGATAATCAATTAGGGTAGTGAAGTTTGAGTAAGAATTCAATTTTATGAACATGATGCATTAGTTTCCACCCGTAAAAACGAATTTGGTTTTCGAGTAGAATAGTAGTAGTGATTTGATGAAAAGGGCGAGACCAGTGATCAGTTTGTCTCAGTGTGTAAGAGGATGATACATCGAGCTCGCCTAACATTGTACACATCATGTGCAAGAGAGTAATGGATTTTTAACTAGGACGGATACTATTTGCGTGGAAACTAGATTGAAGCACTAGTTATCCTCCGTATCTATGTCACTTTCAGTTGATTACAATACGTGACCTTATGTGTGTTGATGGTATGCCAACGATCTCCTTAACAGTTTTTCGATCTTGTTAATCTGCAGGTGGACATTTACACTGGTTATGATCTATTTTGCGGTATGTCATGCTATCCAACATCATATGTTCTCCTTCAAAATAAGACACATGTTTTCCCTTATTTTTGGCTTGTTTTGTTAATTGTCCATATCTTAAATGCTCTATGCCCTCTGTGGTGGAGACTTCCACATAGAGAAACAAACATGAACAACGTATAGAGCCAATTTGGGTTTTGGATGTTTAAACTAATGAATTAGCAAAAGGATATCTATTTCAAATCAGTCCTGCTTTGCCTTTACCTATTGGTAATTTCTTTATATAGCTGGGAACTCTAGTGTCTGGGTACGGTTGTTGGTTATCCTTAAACAAGCCCCCCACTGGAAATGGGACAAGGACGGAAGCTTTGAGAAGGGAAGTGGAAGAGAATAATGGAACTGCAAATACCTATAGGCAAAAGGGAAATAACGGTACCATCAAATTGCAAAGCCAGTATGCTCTGGAGGAAATTCAGAAACGAACAGGATTTTGGGGTTATCTTATGCAAATTGCGTTCCAGGTTAGTTAATCAAGAACCAGATTTTGTACTTTGTTGGTGAGCCTGGTTACACACACACACACACACACACATGCATTAACTAACTAATATCAAATTGGGGCTGCTAGAAATATACAATTGTGTCGAATAGTAATATCCATTGTGTCTGATGGTAGGGAATATTAGCTTGCCTTTCGAAACATTTTGATGAACGAATTTTGTTTGAGGTATGCAGTATGCTCAGAAGCTGATATGTTTTAGTAACAGACTTGTGCAGGAGCTGTTGTCCTCACAGATATCGTCTTTTGGTGTGTCATCCTTCCATTTTTATCAAATGCTCACCTTGGCCTCAATACGGTGAGAGTCTGCTTTTTGTAATATGTCCAATTCTAGCGCATCCTTTAAATCTAGGTTCTTTTTGCTTAGCTATGTTCTGATCTATGAACAATAATGCTGCTATCTTATTCCATTTCCTATCGTACCTGAATAGATTGATCAGTAACTGACTTGTACATGTGCTTGGCAGTTGATGTGTTGCATGCATACGCTAAATGCAGCGTTCCTTCTTCTGGATACCATTCTTAACAGCCTTGTAAGTATTTTGTTATGGCAGTCTGGAAGCCCTTGTACACCGGTTTTATCATTTCTTTGTCGTCATCTGTTTACTGATGTCATTTCCATCTTGTTTTTCAGCCATTTCCATGGTTCCGCATTTCATATTTTGTCCTCTGGAGCTGCATCTACATTGCCTTCCAGTGGATCATTCATGCATTAGGTTTCCAATGGTACGCGTAATTAATTAAATATTTTCTCTCGTGCACAAACATGATCATTTACTTGCGGTAAAGAGCTAGTAACATTATTTTGAGTATCTTCCCAGGTGGCCGTATCCATTCCTTGAGCTCGATACGCCATGGGCTCCACTATGGTACACTAGCTTATCTATTCTCCGTTTTTCCTTTCAGTTCAAGTTGTAATAAGAAGAAAAATGTGATGAAATCTTTTAATTTGACAGGTATTTTTGTGGGGCCGTGGTTCACATCCCTTGCTATGGGATTTTTGCACTGATTATAAAGGCAAAGTATTCACTTCTGCCCAAATGGTTTCCCCACGCTTTTGTGAGGCCTTACTAGTAGAGATTAGCTGCTTTCTTCCTTATCGTCTCCTGCCTCCAGAAAGGGCGTACGTTCTCTGTCCTACATCGTCTTACTCGGACGAGTAACTTTCGCCTAATCTTGTGTTTTATTTAAAAGAGAAACTTACAGTTGGAACTTGGGAATGATTTATCATGGTGATCGAATCCAACCCCCTCCCCTCCCTCTGCATATTTTACAATTTACACTGTTATTGTTAAGTAGTTGCAACTTGGATCAATCTATTAGGAAATGTATTCCATTGAATAATGATAAGATTACATCGGCTGGTATTTATACAATAGCTGTGCACTTGACAGCTCCCCATAACAAATCCAACCGTCCTATAACCACCTATAACAGAAAATCAATGTAATTACAAAATTGATACTGTTAACTTTTGTCTTTTACAAAACTATCCTTTATATGCCCCCTCAAATTGAACTTGGGCAACCGAAGTGAAAGTTTGTCTCGGAGCAACAAAAATCTTGGCTTGGACAGTGATTTGGTGCATATATTTGCAATTTGATCCTACGAGCACACAAAATGAACAGTGACTGCATGTGAAGGTACTCTTTTCCTTGATATAGTGGTAGTCTATCTTCACATGTTTGGTCCGTGCATGACACAAGGGATTCTTGACTAAAAAAATAGCAGAGATATTGTCACACCACAACTTAGGAGGACATGATAGAATCACACCAACATCAACCAGTAATTTGCAAAGCCAAGTAATCTCAGTAGCAGTGTTAGCCAGAGATCGATATTTTGCTTCAATGGAGGAACGTGCCACTGTTGGTTGCTTTTTAGCACTCCAACTAATGAGTGACTTTTCCAGAAAAATGCAAAAACCTCATATTGATCTTCTGTCTAGAGCACACCCTGCCAAATCTGCATATGAGAAAGCATTTATAGTGAGAGGGTTTGAAGTCTTAGGAAACCAAAGACCTAAATCAAGTGAGCCTTTCAAATATTGCAATATTCTTTTGAATGCCTGAAAATGAGATTGTCTTGGTTGATGCGTGAACTGACAAACCAAATTAACTGCAAAGGAAATATCTGACCTGGACCGAGTAAGATATTGCCAACCCCCTACAATTGATCTATACTCCTCTGGATTAGAAAGCAAAAGGGATGAATGATCCAATTTAGATGTACTTAGAGGTGTAGTGCATGGTTTTACACATGCTATGTTTGTCTTTTTTAGTAGATCAAGAAGATATTTGGTCTGAGATATAAAGATACCAGAATAAGACCTTTTAACTTCAATTCCAAGGAAAAAAAAATGAAGTGAACCCAGATCCTTGATTGGGAAAAGAACACTAAGTTGAGCAATTGTGTTTTTACAAGCTTGGGAATAAGGACTTATGACTAAGATGTCATTAACATATACAAGAATAAAGAGAATGATCATTCTTGACAAATAGTGAATGATTATTTTGTGATCCACTGAATCCCAGAGACTTAAGTGCACCATGAAGCTTCTCATACCAGGCTTGAAGAGCTTGCTTGAGCCCATAAAGACTCTTGTGTAACTTACAGACGTGATTAGGCTTGGTAGGATCTTGAAAACCAGATGGTTGCTGCATAAACAAATTTTCAGATAGAGTTCCATGCAAAAATGCATTGCTGACATCTAATTGGTTGAGAAACCAATCATACTGAGATGCAAGTGTAATAAGGAGCCTAATGGTCACTGGCTTTGCTACATGACTGAAGGTTTCTATGTAGTCTAAACCTTCATGTTGATGAAAACCTTTAGAGCTACTAAACGAGCTTTATACCTATCAATAGTACATCAACCTTCCTTTTAATTCTGAACACCCATTTACACCCAACAAGATTATGAGATGGATAAGAAGGAACAAGAGACCAAGTGTCTGTGTTTACCAATGCATTGAACTCATCATGCATTGCTTGTCTCCAATGAGGGTGTTTTGAGGCTAAGAGATAAGTGGTAGGTAGATAATCTTGAGAGATGTGAGAAGGAAGAGGATGTTTAATGGCAGAGTATGCCTTAAGTTTAAAAATCCCAGATTTGGATCTTGTTTGCTTGGGGTGAATGTTTTGACGTAGTGGTGTTGGTAGAGGTGATGAATGTTTAGGGATAGAGGTGGTAGATGTGGTAGAGGTGGTGAAGTGTTAGGGTTAAGTGAGGGTGCAACTTGATTGATAGGTATTGAAGGGTAGGCTGGTCCATTAGTGATCTTAGTAAAGGTTAGGGTTGAAGGTATTTGAGAAGAATGGTTAGAAGCTGAAGAGATAGAAGGTTAAACCTGAAAAACTTGATGAAATGGGAATGTCAATTCATCAAATATGACATGTCCAGAAATGTAAACCCTTTTTAATTGAATGTCAAGGCACCTATAACCTTTGTGATTTAGACTATAGCCTAGGAAGACACAAGGTTTACTTTTAGACTCTAATTTGGAATATGTATATGGTTTCAACCAAGGAAAACACCTGCACCCAAACACTTTTAATGTTTTATAATCTGGAAACTTGCTGAAAAGATTTTCCCAAGGACAAGATCTAGTCATAGTAGGCAATCTATTAATGAGATAAACAGCTGTGGAGAATGCCTCAACCCAGTAAATATGAGGAACATTAGAGGCAGCTAGAAGTGATCGAGCAATTTCCACTAAAGGCCTATGCTTGCGCTCCACACAACCATTTTGTTCTGGTGTGTGAGGGTAAGATAATTGATGATGTATGCCATTATCTTTGAGATATTGAGTGAACACAGAGCTAAGAAATTCACTTCCAGAATCAAATCTCAAAGTAACAACTTTGGTATTTAACATAGTTTCAGCAAGAACTTTGAATTCAATAAAGGTTTTGAACACCTTAGATTTACATTTGATAGGAAAGAACCAGCAATATCTAGTGAAATCATCCACTATAAGAAGGTAATATCTATAACCAGATACAAAGAGAATTGGAGTTAGACTCTAGACATCTGTGTGATAAAGTTCCAATGGTTTAGTTGTAACACTAGATATTGACACGAATGACAGTTTTGAACTTTTACTCAAAGCACAATTGGGACAGAAAGTCTTATTCATACTAGTAGAAATAGGAATACTAGACTGAGAGACAAGTTTATGTAAAACTTTGAAAGAGGGATGCCAAATCTCTGTAGAAGTTTTGATAGTAGCTGCAAAAAGCTTTTGTGAACCAGCATTGACAGAGGCAAAGAAAGGATAAAAACCATTCTTCACAGGCCTTTAAAAGGCATTCTCTCCAAAGAAAGATCCTTCACAGTAAAGTGAAAATGATAGATGTGAATTGAACACCAATTGTTAAGTGTAAATTGATTTGTAAAGAGTACGTCTTGCTTTAAATTAGGAACATGTAACACAATATTTAAAGCAAAAATATGATAAGGAGTATTTATGTGTGAAGAACCAGTATTAGAGATAGGCAAGCCTTTGCCATCACCAATGTAGACTTGCTCAAGGCTTGTGTAAGGTTTTGGATTTTGCAAATTTGCCAAAGAGCTTGTCATTTGAGAGCTAGCTCCAGAATCAATGAGCCATTAAGGAAAAGCATTCTTATAAGTGTTGGCACACATAATTGTCTGAGAGTTCCTACTGCCAAACTGAGGATTCATACGGTGAGGACATTCAAAAGCTTCATGATCATACTGGCGACAGATTTGACAAGTAGTTATTTTTCCAGAAAAATTGTAGCTTGAACGACCTCCATGGTTATTCCTTTGATTATACCGATTATAATTCTGACGCTGATTATTGCCACGATATCCATAGAAGTTTCCCTTATTCTGAAAAGACCTAGGGTTTGACTGATTTCGATCTTGATTACGACCTTGATACTAATTGAAATTGGATGAATTCTGAGCAAGAAAGGCTTGGGAACTAGAATTCGAGGTCAGTATAGGTAGAATTCTAGTTAATGATCTAAGATTTGAATTGAAACCCTGAAAAACGCCAGAAGAAGTAGTAGTTTTTTTTGTGATTTGCAAGTTGAATCTCTTTGCTAACAAGCAAGCCATGAAGTTCGTCAATGGTTGTAGATCCTAGACGAAACTGAATCGCATCAACAAAAGAATCATCTGTGGAACGGGTTGTCCCATGGGACGAAATTTGGCTGATTTTTCGTTCCACCTCTTCCCCCTGGAACGACCCGTTCCACATCCGTGGAACACAAATTTATAACATTTTATGACAAAATTTCTCCTTATCTTTTTCAATATTTACATCATCTGTTCCGTCCTGTTCCGCCCGTCCCGTTCCATCCCGTTCCGCCCGTCCCGTTCCATCCCGTTTGCGTACCAAATGGTACCTAAATGCACATCCACTTATTTTCTACCTACATTCCTCGATCACCGAGTGATCAAAAGAACATTTTTACTTTGGGCAAAATAAAAAATACGTGGGCATATGATTTATGGTTAATCATTTTTAGTTTTCAACTAATGAGCTTTTCCTCACTTGGATAGTTGCATTACACGTTGAATGTGTTGGCAGCTGCTTTAGTTTGACCAAGTAATAAACACAACTTAAGGAGTATCGCCAACTAACAACTTCCTTCGACCACCGACTTTGTGCTGCCTTCCCTTTTTACCCAATTAATTTTTTTTTCCGATAAAATATGATTTGATTGTATTCCTACAAGAAAGAGCTGATAATAATGAAAACCGAAAATTAAATAAAAAAACAAGTTTCTTTGTCTTTTGACAAACAGATAATATTAACGAGTTAAATTATTAAATGATAAAAAGAAAGGAAATCAGTAAGGCAAATCCTTAGTAAAAGAGAAGAAAATCAGCAAGGATCGATTTGTAGTAAGTACATAATATTAGGCTTAATTGGATTAATAGTCTTTGTGGTGATAAGATAGTTGAAAGATAATTCTTCTGGTTAAAAAATTAGGATTTCAGCCCCGTGGTGAAGTCTGTTAGGATTTAGGCCCAAAGTTGAAAATAAAATTTTGTTAACTCTCTATTAATTATTAGTTTATATGTGAGACTAAAAAGATAAAATAGGTAAACCCACGTGCTAATAATTAACAGAAAGTTCCATTTTAATCCAATATTTATAGCTTACGTACTAATAATTAATATAGAATTGACTAAGTTTTTAATTTTAAATATAAATCTTTACAGACTATACCATATTGTGATAAAGCGTTATCTTGAAAGAAAAGAAATTGAATATCCTTCTGGTTTGCTCCCCAAATACAAGGGACAGTTACAAACATACAAGACTGAAAAACAAAACGCACATCATCCGTTGGACAGAGTGTTGAGGCATCAGCAGCCAAAGATTTGTTAATGTGACCGACAATATACATGAAGTGATATTTGTATTAAAAAATTAATAAATTTTAAAATAATTAATAATTTATTTATATAATGATGCATGATATATCACGAGAAAATGAGCAGGCTCCATCCCACACTAAAATAATTGGAATTGGTCATTTTATATGTGCTCATACCTGTAGAATAAGTACGTGTGTTTGTCTTCCATTTCAACCACCTAGCCACAAACCCAGAATCCTGAAAGAATCTCATCTGATTTCGTCATTTGATCCGAGAGTGTTGAGAGATGTGGAGTGAAGGAGAAGTACCCGTCCTCGGGTACTGGCTTCAATGGCAAGTCCTGGTTTGCGCTCTGATTATAGCAGCTCCGGCCACCGTAGCTCTCAAATTCGCATGGAAAGGAAAGCCGGAGCCGCCACTGAAATCGGTGGAGCTGTGGGGCACTTGCTGGAGAACCCTCGATCCTCTCTGGCTTCTCTTCTATCGAGCTTTCGCCTTTGTGTTAATGGCCAAACTGCTCTTCGACATGACCTCCCAATTTGGTCTTTTCACGCTCGTTTTCTACACCCAGTAAGTTATACGTTCCCCTTCCATTTAATTAACTAATCTTTCTAATCTGGTTTTAACTAATTAAACTGGCCGGCCTGCAGGTGGACCTTTGCTTTGGTTATGCTCTATTTCGGGGTAATTAATTAATTAAACCCTGTTTCTCACTAATTTTACTCGCTCAGTAACTTAGCTTAGAATTGGTTTAAGTTTGCGTAATATCATGAGTCTGGATTTGTGTTGGTGTAGCTGGGGACAATTATATCTGCGCATGGATGTTGGGTTGGAAGGTCTTCTTACACAGATGATCAAATCAAGGGTAAAGTGAAACCGAAAAGCAACCAAGCTCGAAATGCGATTCAACAAAGAGCTGGATTCTTTGGAAATCTGATGCTCATCATTTATCAGGTTAACAATAATTTGTCCGTCAAATTTCTCATCTTTTCGGTTTTTTCGAGTGCTCAACTTTTGATCATCCTTGGTATGATATATCGAACGATAACATGTTAAGAGTAGTTTTAATCTTTGAAGCTGTTGTAGCTAGGCGTGAGTAGCGGCGTTGTTGGTCATTCTAAATCAATATGATCTTCGTCTTGCCTTACATTCCAAAACCAAACAGTTAGTTTCGAATGATTTGCGGTTTTATATGGTTGAAGATTAGAAGCTAATGCACGTCTTTTCGAATCAGACGTGCGCAGGTGCTGTAATGCTAACAGACATTGTATTTTGGTGTCTGATACTGCCATTCCTCACAAGTATGGAATTCCAACTAACCTTTGTGAGTTTCTCATCTTCTAACTTAATTGACACACACTCCTAACTTGATGTTTGTCATTATCTCATAGACATACTTGTTAAAACCCACAACCCTAATTTCCTCTAACTTGATGTTTGGTTTGCAGTTGATAGGTGCCATACATGCTCTCAACGCTGTTTTTCTAATCGTGGACACTGCTCTCAATAGGCTCGTAAGTAACATGCTATTTAATTTGGGTTGCCTTTCTATATCCTGGTGAATTTAGGACCCGTCTGATAACCATTTCATTTTCAGTTTTCAAAGAGTTGCTTTTCGTTTTCTTGGTGAATTTAGGTCCGTATAATAACCATTTCGTTTTTCAGTTTTGAATTTTCAAAAAAGTGAAAAGCGAAAACGAAAGTGTTGTCAAATGCCTCCTTAGTTAGCCTTACTACATTGATGTATTGACATAATTTCGTAGAGTCGTGGGGTCTAAATGCTACACGAAGAACATACCTTGGCCTTCCAAGCACTAAACTAATGAATGATGCATGTTGTGGCGTTGTTTTGTCAGCCATTTTCGAAGTTGGGTTTTGCATATTTTGCGCTCTTCGGAGTCCTCTATATTAGTTTTCAATGGCTCATCCACGCCTTTGGTGTTAAATGGTAAGCCATTTTTGTTCCATTTTTTATTTATTGTTTGATGGAACATGGAATTAGTTTTATTAAAAATAAAAATAAAATGCATGGAAATTATGGGTTGAATGTGCAGGTGGCCATATCCTTTCCTTGAGCTGAACACACCATTGGCACCTTTGTGGTATTTTGGGTTGGCAGTGTGGCACATCCCCTGTTACTGGATTTACTCCCTCATCATCAACTCTAAAGTTTCAATCCTCCCCAGATTGTTTCCTCGTTCATTTCTACGATCCTAATGCTAGGACGAACGACGACGAGAGTTGCAGCCATCTACCATTGTTTACATTTTAAAACGTGTTAAATTCACTAGCCTAAACATATTTTAAATTTCATATAAGCATGTGTGTTAGAATATTATTCAATAAGAAGGGATATCAAACTTCCACAGGTTTTGGTTACATTTAACATCAACCCAAATTTCGCAATGCGGGTGAGGAAAAACCAAATGCAGAATGATGAAGAAAGAAACGCAGAACCATTAACTACTTCAGCAAGCATGAATTACATACTACTCAAGGAGTTGGAAGTTTAAGTTGTTAAAAATGCAAGGACACAACCAATGAATTACTCAAAGCACCAACAAGCTACTACGAAAACACTACAACGCACTACAAACACACTAAATAAAGGACTTTTAAATGACACCTTCCACGGTGTCGCTTGATACTTCTCTAAAATGTTATTGTATCTAGTCATTTTCAATTCCATCTATCTAATTTTCGTAATGCATTCCTAACAACTTTAACTTGAAAGTTACCAATTCGATTCAAATGCAGGAATATCCAATAGCAATTCCAACAGAAATTACTCCTCAAAACGCAATTGTGACACGAGAAATGGCAGTATATATATCATGTACCAATACAAGCACTAGTGCTTCAGCAGCAAGTGAGGAGCACATAAGAAGCAATCAAACACTCACTCCGTGTTTAAAGTAGCATACGTTGAGCAGAACCAAAAATTTAAAAACTAGTCCATGAAAGAGGCCTCCAACCAAATGATTTATTCAAAGACACATAACTAACATAAATTATTATGAAGTTCTACATTGTTTAACAATCGAATAACATAAAGAATTTCCACTCAACCATTGGAAACCACTCCGGAATGAACACTAAAGAACCGACTGCAAACGGGTCCAAATGACAATCGTCACTTGTTACGTTATTACGCAACCAATTACACGCCATCGCAGCAGAAACAATCGGAAACCAGATTGTACCAATTCAATAACAACGAGTTTATCCATCCATTCAATAATCTAAGGCACACAAAATCACAGGACAAATAATAAAACAAAATTGTGATAGCTAACCATTGAACTTCAAAGTCGAAATTAAAATTCTAAAGTACCATATCAAAAACATAAACCATAATCCATAACAACCACCGTTCCAAGTCTAAATCAAAATTATTTAAACTTAACCATCTGTTTCAGAAACGAACATATTAAACGGTGCGTTTAACTCAGTCGCCGCCGGCCTTCTGGTAAACATAGGTGAGACCACACTTACCACAGTAGTGCCTGTCAAAATGGTTGGCCATGAAAGTCCCAGCGCCGCACTCAGCGTTGGGGCACTCCTTCCTCAGCCTCTGGACCTTCCCGGAATCGTCGACCTTGTAGAACTGGAGGACGGCGAGCTTCACCTTCTTGTGCTTGTGCTTGATCTTCTTGGGCTTGGTGTAGGTCTTCTTCTTACGCTTCTTAGCGCCACCGCGGAGGCGGAGCACCAGGTGCAGAGTCGACTCCTTCTGGATGTTGTAGTCGGCGAGGGTACGGCCGTCCTCCAGCTGCTTGCCGGCGAAGATGAGGCGCTGCTGGTCCGGCGGGATGCCCTCCTTGTCCTGGATCTTGGCCTTCACATTGTCGATGGTGTCGGAAGACTCAACCTCTAGGGTTATCGTCTTCCCCGTCAGGGTTTTCACGAAGATCTGCATCCTTTGCTCTCCGCAGAAGACACAGAGAGATTGGGGGAGATTCGGCTAGGGTTTTCAACTCTCTCTCCAAATGCGCGCTTTTTAGAAGGGAGAGGGGATTATGGTTTTGAGGACGTTTTTGTCCCTGGGCTTTAGCAAATGGGCTTTGGCCCAGCACTAACATAAGAATACGTCGCGTCGTTGATTATATACGACAAAGGTACGTAGAAGCAGCAGTTTTAAACTTTTCTTTTTTCTCTGGGGTGGAAGTGGAGAGTGAAAAAAACAGAGCAAAAAATGGAGACTCGATGCAGGTTTTGGCTTCCGAAAAAGAAGAGATTTTGTGCCAATGTCCCCCTCAACGATTCTCTGTAAGCGCTCTCTCTCTCACTCCTCTCTATCTCTCTCTAGAGATGGTTTCTGATTGGTAGGTTTTGCGGGAACCACATGGAGAGGCCGGATGGCGAGGGGGTTCCATGCCCAATTGACCCTTCTCAGTAAGTTCCTTCGTTCTCTTATTAGTCTATGTAATTTGAAGTTTGAATCTTTCTTGCTTTCAGAAAACATGGTCTCTCTGTGTGAGTGAGTTGTTGAAATCGTTTGTTTGTTGTGTTGGTTTATGTGATTTAATAGCTGTGTACTTGGCGAAAATCTGGAAGCACATGTTAGGAGGTGCCCTTTACCCAAACAAGTGGAGTCTTTGACCCACCAACCCTTTTACCAAAAGGGTATCAATGCTGGCGAAGAAGATGACCATGATGAAATTGAATCGTTGGGAGTCGAGGGGACCGGAGATTTGGCATTGTCTAATGGTCCCGTGTTGGGAGCTGTGGATAACATTGTTTCGGAGATGAAGAGGAATGCTGTTTATAATATGACTGTGCCTGATTTGGCATTGACTCTCCCAAACCCTGCATAAAGCGGGAGCCTTGTGCACTGGACGACCTTTAGTTGAAAAAATTGAGTCTGTTCATGAATCTTTGTGTAAGGATATTGGGGAGTCGTATAAGGTGACGGAAGCTTGTGGGATGTGGATTAAACGAGAGGTAGATAGGTATGTATGTACAAGCTGGTATGTTTGGTTTGTTCTTGACGGGGGTTGTTTGATTATGTTAGATTAAGTTGTTCTTTGCAGAAAATTGCCATTTCAAGAGAAACATGTTATGCAGCAGGTGTCAATTCTTGGGAACTCGGAAGATTTTGGGGGCATTGAAGAATTCGGAAGGAGGAGAGAGGGCTGACTTTGCTGATGTGAATGGTGTTCCTGCGGTGGTTGAGTTTGGAGCGGGGAGAGGATGATTGACACAAATGCTAGCAGATTGTTATGGGATCAAAAAGGTCTTTTTGGTTGAGAGGAAGGAAATCGTACAAGTTGAAGTTCATTTGTACCCAAGGTGGCCGCCAACGACCATAATCAAATAATGTTTGCACAGATAGTAGAATTCACGACACCATTGATATTGATTTGGTAATGCTAATTTTGTTTTCGAATGAACAGGTACAAAATGGGCGGGTGACGATGAGGGGGTATGATGGGTAGGCCACTGGCTCTCTGTAGCATAAGAAAGGAAAGGGATCAGTGAGAGAGGGAATTAGTGTTTTAATTTAAGGATATTTTTGAAATTTCACAAGGACATATGGATAAACTTGTAAGAAATATAAAATGTAGGCTAAAATTCATTTTGTGGTGCAAAAAGTGGCTGGTTATCAAAATTTCTCAAGGTTAGTTTGGTTGAGAGCATCCTTTTCCTAAATACACCACTCACGTGATCATATCAGCTAGTCTCTACCGTATATATATTTCAAAAGATAACATTAATGGATTAAATTATTAATTATTAGAAGAGAGGAGCAATTTCACCATGGTATATCATGTGTTGCCCCTCCACCTTTGCTTTTATTATAATTTTTTATCAATTTATTTTTATCAATATTATCATAGCCACAGACAATCATAGAAGACATCACGTGCATCATGTGATGGCCCTCTACCTTCGAATTTTCAACTCTCACAACTGTAGTCTGTATATGATTTGCTGCGAATCCTACGGCTCTTCTGGATTATCCGTTTCTTCAACTCTCTGGCTGTCCCATCTAAACTTAATATCAATTGAGTAAGTTCTATGAGAGCTCTGCATTTTAACACAAGAACGTCTCTGAGATTTGGTTCTTCTCTCTTTTCAGATCCTTGAATCGACCACCAAATGATTGTTTCGGATTCAAAGGTCAGAACCCACATCTCCAATTCTCATTGTCTTGTGATTTCTGAATTCAACAGTGTTTGATTTGATTCGATTTTATCAAAGTTTGCTTAATTAGTAGTTTTGTCATCTGGGATCGACAAAATATGGAGATTTTACCTGCAATGCAAGGAAGCAATCTAAAAGGAGGGTTGCTGCTAAGTGCAGTGCTTCCTCTGCTGAAGCTCCTTTCAATGGCTGCCATTGGTTTTCTTCTTGCCCACCCAAAATACCAACTTGTCCCTAAACTCACTTTCACATTTCTCAGTAAGTTGGTATTTGCTGTCTTTTTACCCTGCTTAATCTTCACAAATCTAGGGCCATCAATTAGTCTAAAGAATTTTGTAAATTGGTGGTTCATTCCTGTTAATGTTGTAATAAGTACGGCAATCGGGTGTGTGTTGGGTTTGCTGGTTGCAGTGATTTGTAGGCCTCCACCTCAGTTTTTTCGATTCACCGTGATCATGACTGCGTTCGGAAACACGGGTAATCTCCCTCTTGCAATTGTTGCATCTGTTTGCCATAGTGATGATAACCCTTTCGGTACAGAAGATGACTGTACTGAGGCTGGTGTGGCATATGTTTCTTTTTCCCAATGGGTTTCTGTCATTCTTGTTTACACTCTTGTTTACCATATGATGGAGCCCCCATTGGAGTCTGCTGTTTATGCAGTTGTGGAGGAAGAGGAGAATCATGAGATTGCGGAACTGGGTTCGGATGGGAATGGGAATGGGAATGGGAATGGGAATGGGAATCGAGATGAAAGTGATCTTGCTAGGCCGCTTCTCGTTGAGGCTGAATGGCCTGGAATTGAAGATAAGGAAACTGAACATTGCAAGACACCCTTTATTGCAAGGCTTTTTAATAGCAGCAATGGTGTACTTTCACACAATAGTCTTTCGGAACTTGGTGAGGAGGAGGAGGAGGGAGGTTATCCGAGAAGTACCAAGCCTAGTAAGTGTCTGGCAGAGCCTAGGATCGTGAGGAAATTCAGATATGTTGCTTGGAGGACACCAATTCATCGCATTCTTCAGCCGCCAACAATTGCTTTTCTGTTGGCCGTTGTCATTGGCATGATTCCAACATTGAAATCTCTTGTGTTTGATGATGACCAAGTCCTTTCGTTCCTCACAGACAGCTTGGAAATTGTAGCGGAGGCCATGGTGCCTTCGGCTGTGCTTGTTCTTGGAGGAATGCTAGCTGAAGGTCCCAACAAATCCAATCTAGGAATGAGAACTACGATTGGGATTATTGTTGCAAGGCTTTTGGTACTTCCTTTAATTGGGATTGGTGTGGTTCTATTGTCGGATAAATTGAACCTTTTGGTAGCCGATGATCAATTGTATCGGTTCGTTCTTTTGCTGCAATACACCACACCTTCTGCCATATTGTTAGGAGCAGTTGCAAGCTTGAGGGGTTATGCAGTCAGAGAGGCTTCTGCTCTCCTCTTCTGGCAGCATATTGTTGCCGTCTTCTCCCTCTCGCTCTATATAATTGTCTACTTCTACATTCTGTTTTGAAAATATACACAGCTTGGACCTCAAATTTTTTCAGGCGTATATGATTGATTATTCACAAGATTAGTTTCGATTTATTCAGCAACGGTTTTATCAGGTGTTTTTCTTGTTAATGTTTGATGTTAGCACCAAAAAAAGCTTCCTCCACTGCACCAAAAAAATTGTGCCTGCTGTCGGTGTGGGCTTCTGCCTTGTAGGTTTATGGGTTGCCATATGGTGTCGACGCAAAGCCACCAATCTAATAATGTAATCCTTTGACAATTATTAGACCATAGAAAGTTAAAAAGAGAGGGCATAAATCATTTTAAATTGGCTTATTGTGTTGTTTAGTCATTAGATTGAATGAGTGAAAAAAAAAAAATTAAGGAACAAAAGTATGTAGGAGACAATATAGGCAGAAATTACTTGAAAATAACATATTTAGCCATCATGTATGTATTGTACACAAAATCTCATTTTAACAGTATATTTTATCTGTTTCGCACTACCTCATGTCCTCATTATTCTTGCCCCATGTTACTCCATTTAGTTGATTGGGATGAAAGACGCGTTAGTTTTGTTGACATAATAAGGGCTATTTGGTCATCAACGAATATGTAGATAGGTCAAGGAAATTATAAGCTTTAATGACAATCTTTGCAACCAAATAATGTTACAGTCTAATAGTATTTAGGGTAAAGTACAAAAAACTACCTCAACTATTGGTGTCACAACACTTTCATACCTTATCTTTTAAAATTGACAATGTCATACCTCATCTTACAAATTTGTGCCAATGTTATACCTTCCGTTAGGGTTTGCGTAAATTTCTCAGTTAAATGCTGACGTAGTTTGATCTGGAACCCATTTTCTATTAAAAAATTATTAAAAACTAAAATAAAAATATTTAATATTTTTTAAATATTAAAATAATAAAGAAAAGTTAAAAAAAATTATTAAAAAAAAAAAAAACCAACACTCAGTCAATTCTTCCCCTCCCCCCTTCTCTCTCTTCTCCCCATCATCATCTTCTTCCCCCTTCATGCAACTGCAACCCAGAAAAAGAAGAGAGAGAGAGAAAAAAAAAACCAATTTGTCTTCCCCCCCTCCCCACCCCCCTCTTCTCCCCGCACCCACTCTCCGCACCCAACCTCGCACCCACTACCTTCAACCCAAAAAAAAAAAAACCCCAGATCCCGTTGAGGTGGAATCGGGAAACCTTCGCCAGGCCGATTTCGAAGGTTGAGAACCTGGGCACGAAGAAAATGGGGGGAATGGGTGTGGAGGGAAAAGGGTAGGCGCGGCGGGGGACAGACGAACTGGGTTTTTTTTTTTTTTCTTTCTCTCTCTTCTTCTTCTTCTTCCTCTTTCTGGGTTTGTTGGGGGGGAACTGGGTTGGCTTGGGGTTTTTTTTTTCCCTTCCTCCTCTTCTTCTTCTTTCTGGGTTGCAGGAAGATGGGGGAGAGAGAGAGGGGGGAAGGACGTACTGACCTTAGGTTTTATTTTTTTTACTTTTCTTTATTATTTTAATATTTAAAAAAGATTAATTTTTTTTTTTAGTTTTTAATAATTTTTTATTAATTTTTTTAATAGAAAATGGGTCCCGGATCAAGCCACATCAACATTTAACTGAGAAATTCACACCAACGCTAACGGAAGGTATAACATTGGCACAAATTCGTAAGATGAGGTATGACATTGTCAATTTTATAAGATGAGGTATGAAAGTGTCGTGACACCAATAGTTGAGGTAGTTTTATTTGTAGGTGATAAGTCTCAAGGCTTCTACTCATATTCATGACATTGACGTATTATATTTGTGTTGAGTTTGAGACTTAGTTTGTGGTGTGCACATAGCGTAACCTAGTCCAATCACCTTAAACCTAAAGGGTGCAAGCAATGAAAATAGTGTGACACAAATAATGACCCGCTATGTCTTGGGTTAAACTCTCTCCCTTCCTCTTAATGTAAAATAATGATTGTCAATTTCTTATATCACTTGTTAACCCAATTTGAAACAACACAAAAAGAACAAGTTTCGGGTTAACACGTTAATCGAGTCGTTATTTGGTCACACGTTAAGGATTCGTTAATAAAGGGTTCTTAACAAGTTTACCCACATGTAACTCGTGTCAACTTGATAAGAAAAAAGTTAGTTTGATAATTTTAAACTACCAAAAAACTTTACTAGAATAGCCATATTATTTAATAAGTGAGATTAAAAACATCTAAGGCACAAAAAAAATAGGGAAATTCCAAAAATTACATTTTTTTTCTTAATCTTAGGACTAAAATAGCACAAATCGAATATGCACAGACCATGCATACGACATGCACAAAAATAGGACAAAATAGGCTTTTCTTACACCTTGAAATGACCAAATTACCCTTGTATTTAAATGAGTTATTTCCTCTCACCTAGAAGTCATGTGCACTTTTCTCCGAAAATCTCTCTCGCCTAACTCCAGCTTGAAAAACCCTAACCCCCAAATGGTGCGACCTAAATCCTTCTCCAATTTTCCAATCGACACCACACAAACACAAGCGAAGTTTCCTTCAGGGCTGGGTTCGGTTCAAAATGGTTCGGTTTTTTGCCAAAATCAAAATTGAACCGAATATGCACAGACCATGCACATGACATGCAAAAAAATAGGACAGAAATAGGATTTTCTTACACCTTGAAATGACCAAATTGCTCTCGTATATAAATGAGTTATTCCCTCCCACCTATATGTCGTGCACTTTTTGTTTATACCATACTTAGGGCCTCCGTATTTAGATCTCGTATAAATACTCGGATGACTCAAATGTAATTATGTAATAAATGAAGGGGCAAATATGTAATAAGTGAGGAGCCCTTATTCTATAAAAGGGACTCCTCACCCTCACAATAGAGGAGGCCAATTCTTAGGCCATACCTTCACCCTCTCAGAGCTCTCATCCTCACAGAGAAGCTCTCTCTCTCCCTCTTCAACATCTCAGAGAAATACAATAATCAATGTGGACGTAGCCCAAACATTAGGGTGAACCACGATACATCTTGTGTTATTTACTTTCATGCAGATTCACGGTCGGATTTACGTTGTTCCAAGACCCCTCCGGTTTTGTGCATCAACATTTGGCGCCGTCTGTGGGAATCGACATAAAAAGCTATGTCGATTCTCTCTCAATTTTTCATATCCACCGTGAATCTGCAAAATCTGCAAAAACCCACACAGAGACACAACCAAACTCTTGGTTGCAGTTAAGATCTACCAAATACACCACTACGTTTCGGTTTTCTCCACTACTGCTGTTTGTGTCCGCCATTAAAATACATAAAGAAAGAGAAAAAGGAAAGAAATTTGGCAAATTTGAGAGAAACCCATTATTTTCTTCGCCACCTTGTTCTTGAACTCCAGAGCTTTTGACCCAATAGATCCGCCATGCTCAGCCTGTAACCTCACTGCGATTCCATCTCCTCTGCCATCCATGGCGTCTGCAAGCTCTCTCGAAGCAATCTCATCCCTCAATTTCTCCAACTCGATCAGGTTTCCTCCTCTACTCAGACCTCCAACTGGGCTCAGGAGGAAAAAGTAAGAAAAGATGGTGTCATCCACCTTCAGCGACTTCCGAATCGAACCATATTGACGAGCTTTCAGCCGCTGCAACAACCATAAAATTCGATCGCCCGATACCATTACTCTGTGGGTCGGTTTAGGCAATGCCACCCGACGATCCACCGTCCAGTCTGTAAATCCCCATTAAAGCTCACTGATTTGAGCCGTAAATCCCCCATTAAAGCCTCCATTAAAGCTCGGGAAATTGAGTTTTGCAGGTTTTGGTGATGACCCAGAACCCAAAAGCTTTAATTTTTTTTCAGAAAACGAAGGAAGCAATGGAGTGTAGGATGAAGAAGTATAGCCAAGTGAGTCCGTATAGGGCGAAAGTGTGGACTGAGAAGTCGCCCAGGTACCATCAGAACTGCAAAGTTCCTGTGGTTTACTATCTCTCTCGAAATCGGCAGCTTGAACACCCCAATTTCATGGAGGTTCCTGTAACCTCTCCCCAAGGGCTCTATCTCAGAGATGTGATTAATAGACTTATTTGTGACTTCGATCCTCACCAGATTGCGGCCGTCGCCACCTAACTCCGGTGGGCCCAGACCGAGTTCGGCTCATCTCGGCGCCGTTACAAGTCTTCCGCCCTGGCAGCAATACCATAATGTAGAAGCCAGAGTCAGTCAGAATTCAGCAAATTCACCAAATCAAGTAGAAGCCGTCAATGAATACTTAGACAAGGTGGTATACAAATTTTGGTTCTTGGCATTTATGGGAGTTTTGGGGTCTTTGATTGGGTCATTTCTTTGTTTCATCAAGGGTTTGGAGCAGCTTCATTGGGGGACTACTTCAACAACCGAAACCTTTCATACAAGCTCCCCAGCCATTTCATCAGCTTCAGATGTTGACACCACAACACCAGCAACTTATGCTTGCTCAGCAAAAGATGACATCGTCGTCCACTGCCAATGATGAAAGTAGAGATACAGATAAGCTGTCTGACAACAATACCATTATTATTCCGCTTTGGCATTGTCTGCCATCTGCCAAAAGAGAAAAGAGAAAGAAATGGAGTGGGAGAAACAAAGGCAGAAAAGAAAAGAAAAAAAACAAAAAAGCAGAAAGCAGAAAGCAAAAGCAAAAAGGGAAAAGGAAAAGCAGAAAGCAAAAGCAAGGAATAAACACCCCACCAGAATGATGTGATTTACTTTTCTTGTTTTTTAATGATGTAATTATTTTTCTTATCTCCCGTAGATATCTGTATAACCCCATCAGAAGGTAATAAAAAAAACAACAAAGCCCAAAATAAATGAGCTGGAATGTTGTGTGGAGGGCGAAGGCCCATAAGCTCAAAATAGCACCAACCAGGTAACCAAAAGTATGTCTAGTACTACAAAAAATTATTGGGCACCCTACCGCTATTATCACCAACTAGGTGACCAAAAGTACGCCCAGTACTACAAAAAATTATTCAGCATCCCGTCGCTATTATCGCTAACCAGGTGATCAAAAGTACGTCAAGTACTCCAAAATTATACATGAGCATCACTCATGTCATTCATACATAAACATTCATGAGCACCACTCATGACAATCATACATAAACATTCATGACCATCATTCATGTCAACATTCATGAGCATCACTCATGTTAACATTCATGAGCATCACTCATGTCAAAACATTCATGAGCATCACTCATGTCAAAACATCCATGAGCATCACTCATGTCAATCAATATAAACATTCATGAGCATCACTCATGTCAATCTAGCTTCGAAAGCTTCATTTACAAAGCTCTAGCTTCAAAAGCTTCATTTACAAAAACTCTAGCTTCAAAAGCTTCATTTATAGAGCTCTAGCTTCAAAAGCTTCATTTAAATAGCTCTAGCTTCAAAAACTTCATTTACAAAAGCTCTAACTTCAAAAGTTTCATTTACAGAGTTCTAGCTTCAAAAGCTTCATTTACAGAGCTCTAGCTTTGAAAGCTTCATTTATAGAGCTCCAGCTTCAAAAGCTTCATTTACAAAAGCTCCAGCTTCAAAAGCTTCATTTACAAAGCTCCAGTTTCAAAAGCTTCACTTGCAAAGCTTCACCTACAAAGCTTCAGGGCAGGGTATACAAATACCGCCTCCGAACAACCGCCACTTCGGCCCATACATGAATTCAATTTGAAGTCTCCAGCCAACATACTCTATTGACTGAAGACTTGGGAAACTACGCTATGTACCATATATTAGGCCTCATGAAAAATACTCGAGAGACTTAGCCCATTATTTATGTACTGAGGAGCGAGCCCTTATTCTATAAAAGTGACTCCCTCACTTTCATTAGAAAACACTCATCACTTATGTATTGAAGAGCAAGCCCTTATTCTATAAAAGGGACTCCCTCACCATCATTAGAGAGCATCGCCGCCTACTGAGCAACCGCCTCGCTGCGAGCATCAACTCTAGCCCATCATTTATGTATTGAGGAGCGAACCCTTATTCTATAAAAGGGACTCCCTCATCTTCAACGCCACAAGCCGAGCCAACCAAGGCAACATAAGCCGCAAGCAAAGCAACCTCTCAATATGTGCTACTTCTAGTTGAGCATCATTTCATTTTGAGCGCCATCTCATATCAAGTATCAGTTCAAGACGACATCTAGTTACTTCGGCCCACACATGGATTGAATTTCAAGTCTCTAGCCAAAAGACTCTCTTGATTGAAGACTTGGAGGACTACTGTTTATACCATACTTAGGGCCTCCGTATTTAGATCTCATATAAATACTCGGATGACTCAAATGTAATTATGTAATAAAGGAAGGGGCAAATATGTAATAAGTGAGGAGCCATTATTCTATAAAAGGAACTCTTCACCCTCACAATAGAGGAGGCCAATTCTTAGGATATACCCTCACCCTCTCAGAGCTCTCATCCTCACAGAGAAGCTCTCTCTCTCCCTCTTCAACATTTTAGAGAAATACAATAATCAGTGTGGACGTAGTCTAAACATTGGGGTGAACCACGATACATCTTGTGTTATTTACTTTCATGCAGATTCACAGTCGGATTTACGTTGTTCTAAGACCCCTCCGGTTTTGTGCATCAACACTTTTCTTCGAAAATCTCTCTCGCCCAACCCCAGCTCGAAGAACCCTAACCCCCAAACGGGGACCCAAAACCTTCTCCAATACCCATTTGGCCTCCAATTATTCATTCCTTTCATGTTTAATTGAATTGGGTTTTTTGTTTCAAGGGTTTTGTGGTTGAATTTGACATGATTTCTTTATTTTCTTACAGAATGGTAACTTGCCCCAGCAACTGAAATGGTGGATGGTTCTAAAGTTTTGTACTTTGAACAAGTAAGTTTTGCCCATCTTTCCCCTCTTAGTATAGATAATATCATTTAAAAAAAAAAAAATCATTTAACAACTAATTTAATTACATAATTATTCGCGTGCGAAAGATTTTTTTATAACTGGATTACAAGTCTCTTAAAATGTTTTGGACGTGTTTAAAAAAATAATAATAAGTGAATAAACAACTGATTGAATCATATTTTTGCTAGCTTATTGTCTAATTAAAAAAAAAGTACCAAAAAATTAATTATTAAAAAAACACTGTTAAAGTGATAAAAATACCACTGTCACATTTGATGCATTATTTTGGGTTGCTTTTGAAGTTTTTTGTTTGAGGGCATTTTTGTCAAATTATTTTTGTTGAAGCTTGTGACATCAAAAAACACTATTCACTTTATTGTTGGCTTTATATATAAATGTTGCCTCATGTGAGATTGAAGTAAAACAACAATTTTTTTTATTCACATGAACTTTATATTTTGTGGACTCTGTGAATAAAAATAGGGCTGGACAATACGAAGTCACGTCAAGTTTCAAAGGGCACAAAGCCGTATCAAATCCCAAATGGCACGAAGTCGAAGAAAAGTCTCAAATGGCATGAAGCCGTATCAAATATCAAATGGCACGAAGCCGCGACAAGTTTCTAATGGCATGAAGCTGCGTTTAGCTCCAAGTGACTCAAAGTCCTCGCTTGCAAGAGCCTAAACTATACAGGCATCAAATATCAACAAATACATTGTGAACTATGCCGGTTTGATTCCTTCAAGGATATGTAGGCAATCTAGTACCATATTCTAGATGCAATCGCAATGCTCAAACACAAAATCGAATTCCTAGTTCATTCAACCAAATTCACCCAAATAAACCAAACACCAAATCCTTTTTAGTGGGTCATTCACTCACTAAAAATCCACATATCAAATCAAAAGAACTACGAGAGGCTTGATCCCTCAACGAGGGTATGTAGGCAATTTAGGCATTTCGCTTAAATGTAGCCACAAAATCAAATAAAAACACTAACCCTCGAAATTCATATTTTCATGTTAGAATCAAAGGGTGTTCCCTTTTTTAAGTGAAAGGTTATAATTAATAGACGCATAGTCTAGAATATGTCGAACTCAAATTAATAAAACCCTCTTTGGAAAAATGAATGAGAGTGAAATTGTGTTTACTTACATATTGTGTACATTTTTGCTCAACAATGCCCATGGATTAGCAAGTTCCTATTTGGAAGGAGATTTTACTCGTTGGTGAATGCTATTGAGTCATTGCGAGGAGGTCATTGGCCTGCAACAGGTAATCAACGATAAACTCACCTAAAAGCCACAGAAATCATCACACAGAGAAGAAGTTAGAGTCTCATAGTGATCATTGTATTTCTTCTTAATATTTTTAGTATGTTTCTTATGCAGATAAAAACTCTGAGATGTTGCCTTGAGGAACACTTAAATCAAAGTAATGTGAAATGGCGCAGTGTTAACCCAAACCCAAGAGGTTTGGCTGTAGCAACATGTTGCCATCATCTTTGCCAGTGGAAGCACTACATAAGTAATCACTAATCAAATTTTCTCTCCATAAAATTCATGAATTAGTTGTTAATATGTCATTTAAATTACCTGCATATATCTTTTCATCGTTAAACAGGCTTTATACAATTGGCTTCGCTTCCCTGCAGATAAAAAATATTTATTAGAGTTGGGGATCACAAAAGAGGTATTCCATGCAATTACATGGTTTACTAGTTGGGCAGTAGATGCTGATCATGGTGCGAATCTTCCCGATGTTACTTATCGCAGACTGCACTTAGAATCCATGTAATCGTCTTGAACTTGTGTTTACTTGAATAGCCGGAATTATAGTCAATGCTTTCCAGTAGATAGCTTTCCGTTTTTGTCTCCTCTTTTGTAACGGTTGCTTATCAGTGGGAAAACTATGTTGTGACAGTGAAAGGAAGCAATGTGGGGGAGAGGATGGAGTTGAAGACATTGTGCGAAATATGAAGGCGGTTGAAAGAGCTGTGTTAGGCTTTATGTGCAAGCAGATTATAGACACGGGCAGATTAATGTGGATGAAGGATCGTGGATTAGAAGCAGAGTTTGTCAAATACGTTCCATCGAGCGTTTCTCCTGAAAACCATCTATTGATTGGTAGATGCAGCAACCATTCATGAGGTATCGTTTTCTTGCTGTATTGAACCCGCATTCATAGTTGTTATTTCAGTTTGGATATTCTTGCTGGCTTTCTTCAGGCTCTCAAATGCAAGAATAGACTTTTTATGCACATTAATTAGTGGGCAGCAAAATGCCCCATGAATTACAAAGGAAAACTAAAGAAAACGATTGAAAACTTTGAATTTTAACGACAAAATAAAAGGTAAAGTGAATAGTACAAGATTAACTTTTTTGGTAAAGTACAAAAAAACTACCTCAACTATTGATGTCACGATACTTTCATAAATCATCTTTTAAAATTGACAATGTCATACCTAATCTTTAGAAGTTGTGTCAATGTTATACCTTCCGTTAACTTGGTCGTTTATTTTTCAATTAAATGCTAACGTGACTTGATTCGAAGCTCACTTTCTATTAAAAAATTACTAAAATATTATTAAAAGTTATAAAAAAAAAGCCCTCACTTCGTCCCTTCCCCCCTCTCTCTCTCTTCTCCCCCATCTTCATATTCCTGCTTAAACTTCAACAACAAAAAATAAATAAATAATTAAAAACCCATCAACCCCCCCCCCCCACCTGAAGAAGAAGAAGAAGAAGAAGAACGAAAAAAAAAAACGCAACCCAGAAAGAAGAAGAACAAGAAGAAGGAAAAAAAAAATCCAAACCAAACGCAGTTCGTCCCCCACTCCCCCCTCCCAACAAACCCAACCCCTGCAACCCATAAAGAAGGAGGAAGAAGAAGGAAGAAAAAAAAAAAAAAAAAAAAAAACCCAAACCAAACCCAGTTCTTTCCCCCCAAAACCCAACCCCCTGCCAACCCTAAATCCACCACTCCCACCCCATCATGAAGGTTTCCCAATTCCACCTCAACGGGATCTGGGTTTTTTCCTAGGTCATTTTTTTTGGGTTGCAGGTAGTGGGTGCGAGGGTGGGTGCGGGTTTAGGGAAGACGGGAGGGGGGAAGAAAGGAAGCGGGGTCGGGGAAAATTGCGAGTTGGGGGGGGGGAGGGGGAAGATAAATTGTTTTTTTTTTTTCTTCTTTTTTTCTGGGTTGCAGGAAGGGCGTTGGAAGGGGAAGAAGATGAAGATGGGGAGAAGAGAGAGAAGGGGGGGTTGGGGAAAGGGGAAAGGGGACGTGAGGGTTTTTTTTTTAATTTTTTAATTTTTTTTTACTTTTGTTTTAATATTTAAGAAATATGAAATAAATTTTTTTTAGTTTTTAATAATATTTTATTAATTTTTTAATAGAAAATGGGTCTCGGATCAAACAATGTCAGCATTGAACTGAGAAATAAACGGCAAGCTAATGGAAGGTAAATTATTGGCACAAATTCTAAAGATGAGGTATGACATTGTCAATTTCAAAAGATGAGGTATGAAAGTGTCGATACACAAATAGTTAAGGTAGTTTTTTGTACTTTACCCTAACTTTTTAGTGTAAAAATAAGGTTTTTCGTTAAAATGAACAGTACTGGAAACTTTATGTTAAAGTTCCTTAATTACAATATGAGCCAATACCATTAATTTTGTTTTTTGTTTTTTTTTAAAAGCCTAAATTGATACTGGGCGTTTCCAATTTTCATTTCAAAATTTCAAAATCGAATCAAATTCCGATTTTTCAATTCAGAAGTGGTTGTCCAAGTTTTCTGCAGAGTATCTAATCATATCGCTGGACCTAATTGAATTGTTCATGCAAGAACTTGATATGTGTAAAAGCACAAAGAAAATCCCCAAATCACTAGTCTCTAAATAATTCTCACATTAGTTTCTCAAAGAGTTAAATTAGTAGACGTCACCCGTGAGGACTACTTGGCTTCTCGGTCCAAAAAATGGAAAATGGAATCTTTCAAAAAAAAAACAAAAAACAAAAAATGGAAAATATTTCAGCTTGATTGACAAGAAAAATAAATTGTTGAGCTAGTCTGTCTGTGTCTGCTTATCTCCACCAAGTAGCGACAATGCTACGTCAGCTCTACGCCAGGACATATCCGCAGCAGCTGCCCAGGATTTCCACCATCTTTATCTTTTTCTTTTCCTCCACGACATAATCCACCCATAAATACCATTGTCGTCTTCTTCCTTCGTCATCTCACAGCTCCCACGATGAACACCCCCAAAGGCACTGTCGTCTTCTCCACCGTTGGCAGACCCCACTATGGCTTCGACATTTTCGCCCTCCCCACCCTCCTCCACCCCTCCTCTACCAATATCGGCCCTGAGCGCCGCCTCTCCGACGGCCGTTCCATCAACTTCAACGCCCAATTCGCCGACAACAGCCACGAACCCCACTCCCTCGTCTTCATCTCCGAGCGAACCGGTTTTCCCGCCATTTACTTAACCCGACCTGGACTCCCCCATCCCCAGCTCGTGCACTCCGAACCCGGATCCCTCTTCCACGACCGACCCATCATAAAAAATCACACCCTCTACTTCGTTTCAGCTCACCAGGATCCCAGCCGATACTTCAAATCCTGGTCTGCTCTCTACTCCTCCACACTCCTCCATGACAAAATCACAACCCGATTGACTCCCTCTGACTCCGTCGATTACAGTCCCGCCCTCTCTCTCTCCGGAAAATTCGTCGCCGTCGCCTCGTACGGATCCCGTCCATGGGACGGTGAGTTTCACGAGCTCAACACCGATATCGTCGTATTCGAAGCATCGCGACCCAGTAAGCGCGTACTCGTCTGCGAGCGCGGTGGCTGGCCCACCTGGTCCGGCGACTCCGTCATATATTTTCACCGCCAACATGACGACGGCTGGTGGAGCATTTTCCGGGTCGATTTCCATTTTCCCAAAGATCTGGAGTCCTCTTCTGGGTTCCCGATCACTCCCACTCGAGTCACTCCATCGGGGCTCCACTGCTTCACTCCGGCAGCTTTCCACGACGGAAAACTAATCGCCGTCGCGACTCGCCGGCCCGGTAAGAATTTCCGACACATTGAGCTCTTTGATGTCGAATCCAAGACGTTTCAGCCGATGACAGAGATCCTGAACCCGAATTTCCACCATTACAACCCGTTTGTTTCGCCCGATTCAGAGCTCCTCGGGTATCACCGATTCCGTGGTGATTCGACTCAGTGGGGCGAGTCCGATTCCACAATTCCTTATATCGAGCGAGTGTCTTCGCCTACTGAACAACTCCAGATGTTGAGGATTCAGGGTTCGTTCCCAACCTTCTCTCCGAGCGGCGATCTGATGGCGTATAATCAGGATTTGGATGGGGACAGCGGAATCAAGGTCATCAAATCGGACGGCTCAAAGCGCTGGAATTTGATCAAGGGCCGCGCAGCCTTCTACAACGCCTGGAGTCCAACCGAGAAACACGTCATCTACACCTCGGTGGGCCCAATATTCCAGTCGGCCAAAACAACTGTCCAGATTGCACGAGTCGAATTTCACCCGTCAGATCTCGACGGCGATAAAGAGGACGTCCCGTGCAATGTAAAGATATTGACTGAGGAAGAAACAGGGAATAACGCTTTCCCTTCGTGCTCTCCAGACGGCATGTCGTTGGTATTCCGCTCCGGTCGGACAGGGCACAAGAACCTCTACATTATTGACGCCGTTGACGGCGAGTTTAACGGCAGTGTGCGTCAATTAACTGAGGGCCCCTGTATCGATACCATGCCAAGTTGGTCACCAAAAGGTGACCTCATTGCTTTCTCTTCGAACAGACACAATCCGGATGACGCAGCGGTGTTCGGCATTTACGTCGTCAAACCGGACGGTACCGGTTTGAGGAGGATCCCGGTGGCGGGAAATGAGTCGCACAGGGAGAGGATCAACCACGTGTGCTTCAGCAAGGACGGGGAGTGGCTGCTGTTCACGGCGAACTTGAGCGGCGTGATAGCTGAGCCGGTGTCGTTGCCGAATCAGTTTCAGCCGTACGGGGATTTGTACGTGGTGAGAATGGATGGGAGTGGGTTGAGGAGGCTGACGTGGAATGGGTACGAAAATGGGACGCCAGCGTGGCACGAGGGTGGTGATGAGCTGGACATGGGGGGCTTGCGGTTGGGAAATGAAGTTGGAGGAGACGAGCTCAAGGGTCAGTTTGAGGATCCTCATTGGATTTCTTGCGATTTCTAGAAATAGAAAAGGAGGGAGGGTTTTGTTATTGGAAAAAGAATAAATTTAATGGAAAAAGAGGGGCGAGTTATGAATTGATCTGCTTGTCACAGTTTTGTTACAGTTTTCTCTTGAACCCGCTGTATTTTGTATTCAAACTTTTTTTTTTTTTCAATGTAGAATATCGTTTGTATTTAAATAAAAGAGGTGTTGTACTCAAAATTTAAAAAATAAGAAGAGGTGTTGCCTCCTTCACAAAAAGGAAGAGAGCTTTTACAGGGGCAGATCGAGTCGGATACTCAAAACGTAAACGAATTGGCCGACGGACATGTCCCGAAGAACAAGGTATATCCATTCCACAGGTTAGATACTTTGGTAATGCTGCCGCTACAAATATTTAAGATTGCTACTATTACCACCCTTCTTATTTCTACATCCACTTTTTATTAAAAAAAGTTAATTACCAATTTATCCTCACGTAAAATGTCAAATAAGGACTAAGGGAAAATAAGATCAGATTGTTCACTTCCACCCACACTCCCAGCAACTCGTAATCTCAATTCCCAAACGTTTCGTCGTCACTTTATTCCTTCTAAATTTGAATTTATGTTTATTGGATCCTAAATTATTGAATCACGAATTAATCTTTTTATTCGTCAAGCCCGTCGTACGTAATACAAATCCCAAACAAACTAAATGCATCAAGTCATGTATGGATGTCAACTGAGTTTCTTTCTCTACCGATTTCACTTCTTATTCTTTCGGCTTTGATTCTATGATTGGTTGAGCGACTCACTGTTCGTTCTATTGTTGCATCGCCTCCTTGGTCAGCCATGGGAATAGTCGGGATGGTGGTAAAAAGTGCAGAAGGGTGGTCTCTGTTTTACTTTCCTCTATTTCAATCATATAAATATAATCATTTTTCTTATATTAAAATATTATTTAAATAATTAAACAATCGATGGGAGAACATGCTAGAGAAGCAATATGGATGTCAGTTTTTGTGCTTCTCATGGGTCAGTAATATGGCTATGGGAAGGGGTAGGCTGTGTTGGTAAACGATGTCAATGGTGGAAACCTGAAGGGTACTTTGGGGATAATGGTTGGTGGGAAGATAGTAGGTTATTTTTCTTATTTTTTTATGGTGGGTGTGATTATAACGTGGGTGTAAAAATAGGACAACGGGTGGGTCTAGTAACACTCATATTTAAATGCTGGTGACCAAGACAAACATTCCAACCTCTTAACCTTAAATTGACAAGAAAATACTAGGCTCCTTCTTACTTTTGACGCTGTCAGTGTTTTTAACGAGTTACCGTTGTATATGCAATAAATTGTGACTTGATGTTCAAAATTAAAGTCAAAATCTTACAAGTGTTACAGCAGCATTGATGAAATTATCCCCTTCAGTTTTTACAAATTTGATATCAAACAAAGATTAAAGACTAATTACTATTCTACTTCAAGTTTAAAATAAAACAAAGATTAAAGATAATAATACAGGAGATTAAAACTATGTTTGGATGAAGGAAATAAACTTGAAATTCGGGAAAAAGTTAGAATTTATAAATTGGCATACACCAATTCCCTTGTTTGGATTCATAACCATATAAATTTAGAATTTCGGCGTGGAAAAAAAACTTGGAATTTGGGACCTCCAATTCCCACGTTTAAATTCCATGTAAATAAACGTCATTTATCAATTTCTATGATTGATAGTTTAAAAATAACAAATTATGTATCCAATTTCATTGTTATTTTAAGTTAACCAAACAAGAAAATTTACAAATTCTAAAAAATAAAATTCTGTCATTTTAATTTTTGTCATTTTAAAAATTCTTTAATAATTTTAAATTCGTTCATTCAAATATAATGTAACAGAGTTGGAGCCCAAAACTCAGAACAACAACTTACGGGGATTCGATCAGGGTATTCGGCCTAAAACGCAATGCAACTGCAAACCGGATAATTCTCTATCTTGGGTACTTTTGGCCCTTTGACGAAATTTTTGAGCCCAACATTTGGGCCCGACCGGGCGAGGCCTATCAAAACGCTTAAACCCTTCACAGTTCAAACGGAAACGGTTGACTCGGAAACTCAGACAACAAGCAAAAGGGGTTTCAGGCTTTGAGCACTGCGCAAAGGCAAAATCATGGCTATGGCTGTGGAGAAGAAGAAGAAGGGCGGTTCATGGCGTCTGCAGAGCGGCCAATACCTCGGAGAAATCTCAGCCCTGTGCTTCCTCCACCTTCCTTCTCCCCTCTCTGCTCTCCCTTACCTACTCGCAGGTACGATTCTCTCTCTCTCTCTCTCTCTCTCAAATCTTTCAGCTGAAATTCATTGTAATGTTGATTTGAATGCACAAAACAGGGTCGGGTTCGCAAATCATGGTGTATGATTTGGAAATGGGAAGAATGGTGAGGTCCTTCGACGTGTTCCAAGGGATCCAAGTGCACGGGATAATCTGTTGTGGCTCTAGTTCTAGTACTGAATGCGTAGAGGGAACACTGGCTTCTTCTGTTGCTTTTGAAATCACCGTGTTCTGCGAAAGGAGAGTGAAGATGTTTAGTTTGCAGATTGAAACGGAGCAGCAAGTCAATGTTTGTTTGACTCTCCTGCAATCCTTGCCAAGTTCGCGAATTGGGTCCTGGATGTTTCCTTCTTCAAGGTAAAACTTCAAATTCCAATGCTTTTTCTCATTAACTATTCGGTTTCCGGCTGGCTTACGTTGGGTTATGGGGTTGAGAATTTAGTTTTTGTTGTTTGATTGGTGAATTGGTTGCAGGGTTCTGTGAGTGGTTCAAATGGGGAGGGTGATTGTCTTGCTATAGGTTGTAGTGACAACTCTGTCCTTCTATGGGATGTCTCAGCTTCTTCCGTGGTTCTTCAACTTCGACATCCTGGTTAGTTGTTCTAACTGAATTAACTAATTTGTTTTGAGCTTTCTTTCTCAATTTCCAATTTATATTTGAAGTTCAAATACTAAAATTTTAATTTGAACTGTAGAGAGGACCCTTCTTTATTCAATGCGGTTATGGGGTGACACTGTTCAAGCTCTCCATGTTGCATTTGGCACTATCTATAATGAGGTGCTTAATCTTTTCTTTCCATGATTCTCCGAACCCACCTAAATGATTACTATATGCACCCAGTGCATGCTTAAATTGTTCTACTTTTTTTAAGTTTCACCGAGGTTCTGAAATGAAAAAAAGAAAACTATCATTAGTACAAAAGTCTTTCACAGTGATTTGATCGATTACATCTTCTGTGAATCACCCCCTCTTCCCCCGATGCTCCTTTTAATAGTCTTAATATACTGATGTTTCTGTTTTCTAAAGTTCTTAACTTTTGAACAATTGGGTTTGCACAGATCATTGTATGGAAAGTGGCATCTCAGTATAATGCTGCATCTTTAAGTAATCAAGTAGAAGACGGCATTGATCAGATAAATTCGTTCTCAGACTCTTATCAGCCTCATGCTTGCCAGTATGAAGCTGTTCATATACGCAAACTTGTTGGACATGAAGGTTCAATCTTTTGGATAGCCTGGTCTTTTGATGGAACCAAATTGGTTTCTGTCTCTGATGATCGTAGGTGAATTTATTGCTTCAATTCTATGATCCTAAATTCAGTATCATGTGTTTTCCCCCTTGAGAGTGTTTCCATTCAACTTGGTCTCTTCTTTGGTACAGTGCTTGTGTCTGGGCGGTTTGTGCGGAAACAAAGCATTCTGAGAAGCCAGGAGACACCATTGGCCTTGTGCTGTTTGGTCACAATGCCTGAGTTTGGGACTGCTGTCTTCTTGGTTTGGTAAGCTTTACAAAAGCTTTTGAGCAGTCATTGTCTTCTTCTCCCTTCTGTTTTCGTTTCTCTTATCCAAACAAAATAACATCAATGGAAAATCAACTCACCATGTCCGTGCAACATAGATAAGAACAGATTATTACCATCAGTTATATCCTGGGGAATTTTTTTAAAATGGGTTTTCAATCCTATCTATCTCTCTCTAAGCTTGCCATTTAATGGTGCACTGTGTCAATATGTAGGGTGAGAAGAATTAACTTTCCAAAATCAATTATCCTAGTCAGCTTGAACATTTTATGTAATCACACTGGGTTTGTCTTGCGTGTGATTAACTCCTGATGGAAATGGTCCTGGTGGTTTAGACTAGATTGTAAAATTCCTTATGTATGGATTGCTGATTCCAAAACCATTTATTTGTTTTAGTTGATTGTCACTGCTGGCAAGGACTGCACATGTCGTGTGTGAGGACTGGATGGTAAACACCTTCGAATGATCAAGGAGCACACGTAAGTGCCTTGTGGTTCTTTTTCTGTCAATGATTTGAAATAGCAAGTTATTGCTTTCATTTTCTAATTAACTTGAACTTGTATATGAAATGCTCGTATTGGAATAGGAAGAATAAATTTTACAGAAAAAAAATTGTTGGTAGTTATTCCAGAAACATTGATGTTCTGGTAACAGCCTTGATCATCATTCCCTTTTTGTGGTCCTGTTATGTGCGGAGGAAGGGGCATATGGCGATGTTTGTATGATCCGAACTCTTCACTTCTCATTACTGCTGGTTTTGATTCTGCAATTGAAGTGCATCAGCTGCACACTTCCTCTGGGGGCCTTGAGGGACATGCAGAGACAAAAGAATTTACTAGAATGATTACATACACATTTCATATCCCTACTTTTTCAGAGAATATTGGACCTATGAACAGGTAATACTCTGATTATTGAAGAATGTTTGGGGGTCTATCCCAACATTCTGAACTCCAAGAAATAAAAACCTAAGTTTGTATTGTTTTGTGTTAGAAAATGCTATATAACAATTTGGTCCTCCACCTGCTCGGCTAGGGTTTTGATTCATTGGTACCACAGCTAAGAAGTATTGTGGCTGTAAGAGTCCAACATCTTAAATCTTGTTTCTCTTAAGGGTCATTTAAATGGTAGACGTTCTATAAGAATTTTTAATGTGTTGTGAATAATCAATGGATGGGTAGTTAAGGTCTAGAAATTGATGCTTCAATATTCGAAATCCAAGCAAACCTTATAATGACTTCTATATGCAGTATGCACACATTTTCCTTATTTTGGTTTATGTTTCCTAGATGTTGTCTTCCTGAAATTTATTGAATATAGTAATGTTATCTTACTTACATTGGTCTTAAGAAGAATTGTTTCCTTTTTCTGATTTGGTCCAGCAAAAGCGAATATGTCTGTCGCTTGCACTTTGCTTGTGAGGATACCCTTTATGTTTCAACAAACTATGGCTATCTGTACCTTGCTAGATTATTGGACACTGGAGAAGTAGAATGGACTGAACTTGTCCGCCTCAGTGAAGAGGTCCAGATTGTTTGCATGGATTTATTTTCAGAACCGCTTGAACTTTGCTCCAACGTTGAGGACTGGGTTGCTGTTGGAGACGGAAAAGGAAACGTAACAATTGTAGGGGTTATATGTGATGCTTGTACTCCTAAAATGGGTTTCTCCCATACTTGGTCAGCTGGGATGGAGCAACAACTCCTAGGAACACATTGGTCCAAGTCACTAGGTTCTGGGTAATGATCAGTTATTGCTCTATTAAATAATAATTATCAATTATCTCTTCAATACCTGAGTTCTTCATGGCTACTATGTTATCAAGGTCTTCATTCTAGATATTTGTTGTCCATAATTGGCAAAGGTGGGCCATATCATACAATGGCCACACGTACCAGTCCATGCAACTTAAATTTCTGATGATAGACATCATCTAAGCCTTGCTTTAATTTTTAGATTCGGAAGTTTAAAATATTTAAGTCACCAATTCTGCTGTTCATACCATGCAGGTGTTTCTTCACTGCTGATCCTAGAGGAACATTAAGGCTCTGGAAGTTGTCTGACCATTCTGCAAGGAGCTGCAATGTCTCTCTTATAGCAGAGTTCACATCAAGCTTCGGAACTCGAATCATGTGTTTGGATGTATTGTTAGACGAAGAGGTAACTGTTTTCCATTGTCTTCTTTTTCCTCTTAATTTCATGTGAATGGGATTTGCACATGCTCCTATGATTGGCATGAAGCGTGCAGAAACACTACAATGGATTAGTTAAACACCAGAGAAACCCCGTGGAGTGTGGATTGACCCTAGCCAGCTTAAATTGAGACAAAATATAACACAAGGTGGTCACTGTTGTGTTAAGCCACATATCATATATCCTGATCCTTCCCAACATTAGTGTTTGTTCATCTCTCTCTCTCTCTCTCTCTCTCTCTCTCTCTCTCTCTCTCTCACACACACACACACACACACACACACCCAATCAAATCATGTCTTTGAATATTCTTGTATGTTTAGATAAAAGGAGACTATGACTACTGCTCGTGTACAGATAGATATGAAGACTCTAAGGACAAGTCTAAGGAAATATTTAGCTTGCCTAAATTTATAAAAGAGTAAACGTGAACTGTTGATCATGTGAAAAGAAGATGTGGCTTGGTTAACTTTTCAGTTCTTGAATTAAATCTAGAGAAAACAAGATGTTAGTCTAATTTCTTTAGAAACTATTATGTATCCGGATATACTTAATTGTTTTTATGACTTTCTGGTTGATTTTTGCAGGTATTGGTATGTGGAGATATACATGGTAATCTTGTTTTGTTCCCTCTGTTGAAGAGTGTCTTGCATGGAACGGTAGAACCTAACCTGAAAGTATCTCCGTCCAATTACTTCAAAGGAGCTCATGGAATATCAAGTGTTTCAAGTCTTGCTATTGCTAGACTAAGCTCCAAAAAGATTGAAATACGCTCGGTATGGTCACAATTGACTTTTAATCTGCATGGGTGATGACTGATTATAACACTTGCTTTCCAGTATTTCTGAATGTGCATGTGGATGTTTGTGCATAGTGAGAAATTGTAATGCCTTTTAAACTTACCTTCTCCCTTTTCTTAATTAGAAATATTGTAACTGTTACCAGAGAAGATGCGATTGCTCTCTTAATTTCCTACTTTTCTCAGACAGGAGCGGATGGGTGAATATGCATTCTGGAGTATGAAAGAGATATGAAGAGTTTGGAATTTATAGGGATGAAACAAGTAAAAGAGTTGAGTCTTATTGAATCCGTTTCTGCTGGTAATAGCTCTGTTAATGAGTTGTCAACCAGTCATTGTGCTGCTGGTTTTGCATCAGTGGATTTTGTAATTTGGAATTTAATGACTGAAACCAAGGTATCGTCCCTTCCTGTATGGCTAACTTTTTCCCATGAAATGACTTGTAAGTTTTTTTGTGTTATTTATTTTGGTGCCTGAGGGTCCATATATTTTCCAGGTTGTCCAAATTCCATGAGGTGGATGGGGGCGGCCGCATTCCTGTTATCTTGGTGATATACCAGAAATAAAGAACTGTTTTGCATATGTTAAGGTTCGTAATTGACCAAAAAGTAGACATCCATAGCAGGTTATGATATGAGTTGTTTTAGTTTTATTTAGGCCACGAAATGTTTTTTTCTGCTAGGCACATTATTCTATCTCATCATTTGATCATTCCGTATACATTTCATTTGCTTACTTTGAAATAAAAAGAGCAAGTTTTCATCAAGTTTATAGAAGTGATGTATTTATCTTAAAAGTCTACAATATTCATTTGAATTTCAGGATGAGATCATTTATATCCATAGGTGATGGGCGCTTGATGGTGAAAGGAAGATACTCTCCAGGAATTTGCATATGCAATTCCATGGGAGAGAGATGCATTCCATATGCTTTGTCTCTGAAGATTTGCAACCTGGGGTAGATGAGAAGCACAGCCTATTCACTGGATCTAGTTGGATCACTGCTGGGTGTGAAGATGGAACTGTGAGGTTGACTAGGAGTGGTAACAATTATTAGCAATTTACAATTTAAAATTCAAAAAAAGAGAAAGTAGTTGAGCACCTCCGCTATGAAACTGAGGGGTTTTTCAGAGGGCTATGCAAGACCAGCTAAATGTCTAATGATTTACTTAGGTATACACCAGGTGTTGAAAATTGGTCTGCATCAAAATTACTTGGGGAGCAGGTTGGTGGATCAGCTGTGAGATCAATATGTTGTGCCTCAAAGTTATACATTGTTCCATCAGATACTGCCAACATAAATGGAAAAAATGCAGCAGCAGAGAACAGAGAAACTCCAGTTCTATTGATTTCTGTTGGTGCAAAGCGGGTCTTTACTTCTTGGCTACTAAGAAGTTATAAGGTAAACAAAAAGGATGAAACACTATCTGATCAGCGGCATAACATCACTGGAAATGGAAATAAAGTTTTGTTGCAAGAGTCAACTTCGATGTCATTCCAGTGGCGTTCAACAGATATGCCAGTCAAGTATTCTAGTAATCCTAAATTTCCAGAAAATGTAGGGAATGATTCTACTGCAGAAACCAATGCAGGATCTAGATTATTGTCTTCGGAAAAGGGAAATATCGAGTTGAAATCTTCACTTAAGGATAAATATGAAGATGACTGGAGATACCTTGCTGTCACTGCGTTTCTGGTCAAATGTGCTGGTTCCAGGTAATAGGAAATGACTAATGTTTGATTTCCTTATCTCATTTCCCTTTTTGATCTACTTCCAAGTTCTCGATTTCCTTTCAGGATTACTGTCTGTTTTATTGTTGTCGCCTGCTCAGATGCCACCCTTGCATTGCGGGCTCTAGTTTTGCCCTATAGGCTATGGTAATAATGGGGGAGCCCTATGTTGTTCTATTCTTAATGATTTCCTTGTAACCTCATTTACGACAATTCTTTCTTTATGATATTGTAGGTTTGATGTTGCTGTATTGCTTCCGCTGGCATCACCAGTTTTGGCATTTCAGCATGTTATCCTTCCTACATGTGTCCCTTCTGAAGGTCAGTCGTTGTTGAATGGACCACGTATGGGCATGAGAAATAGTTGTATGGGTTTGAGAAATACACACCAATTTAAATTTCTGGATCCCTCTTCTGAATTTGGAATGAACTTGTACTGATTAAATTTTCTGTATGCAAGGCCTTCTCTGATCCGATGTTTCCACCTTTTTTCCCTTAGACTTTTGCTACTGTCACAGCTCATCTAAAGTCGTTATTGTCTCTATAACTTTGATTTGCAGATAATATTCAGATGGGGAGTATGTATATTCTCATTAGTGGAGCTACTGATGGAAGTATTGCCTTTTGTGTCAGTACTTGATGTAGGAAAGTTCATTGATTGTCCAAAAAGGCCACAGACAGGGAGGGGAAGTCAAGGTGGACGGTAGTGATCTTTAGGCAGTAGCATGTCAAAGAATAGACTAGGCACTGGTTCCACCGCTATAAAAGCTGGAGAGGAAACTAATCGCAATTTGCCTAATCACATTATGGATGGAATGTCATCGATGCAAAATTTCACGAGAACAGAACAGTTTCTTCCCAAGCTATTGATACTGCTTCAGAAGTGAATGCTTATGATTCCTCCTCTGATATATGTGAAATATCTCCTTTAGCTGTTTTTGAAAACATTCACCAATCTGGTGTCAATTCTCTCCATGTTTCAGGTGTAGAGGGTTGTCGAAGTCCTGAAATTGGGTTTCTATACAATTTAATAAGTGGGGGTGATGATCAAGCGCTTAGTTGTCTTACGTTTGAATTGTAAGTTTCAGCATCAAACTCTGAATTTGAGAATATGGCACTGATAATTAGAAATTCAGTCACTGAACTTGGAAGTACAAAAAAAAATTATTCACTCTGGTCAAGGCAAGAACTATTGGATCAGATTCGTAAATCATGATAAGGTCCCCTCAGCTCATAGCTCTGCTGTAAAAGGTAAAGGAAATTCTTCGAAACCAGCTTACTATCCCACTGTAGAGTAATTCACAATATTGAGAATAAAGACTGACTTTAACCTCTTGTTTTTTTTGACGTCTCCTTCCCCAGAACCTTTGAAGGACTAGTGTTAGTGATTTTTCTTGCTGAAATTCACTGTATTTACTGTGTAATCAAATTGTGTTTTATTTTATGAAGGTGTTTGGACAGACGGATCTTGGGTTTTTTCCACTGGTCTTGATCAACGTGTTAGGTGCTGGCGTCTTGAGGATGAAGGCAAACTAATTGAGGGTGCTTATTTCATCATAAGTGTGCCAGAGCCAGAAGCACTGGATGCTAAATTGTGTGGCAGGTGAGTAAAGTTCCTTGTACTAACATAGATTCAAAAATGCTTTTATAGCAGAGTTATTTAGTATTTCAGCATGATATGAAGTTATGAACTGATACCATATTTCTTTGACATGTTACCAAATATTGTTTGTGTTTTGTTTAGGAACCATTATCAGATTGCAGTGGCTGGAAGAGGAATGCAAATGCTTGAGTTCTCTGAATCTTCTAATGTCAGTTGATGAACGCAGAAGAGTCAAGTTGTTATTTTAGGTGATTTTATAATCCAAATGGCGAGGCATTTTCTTCCCAGCAATCATTTTTTAACAGCTATTTTAGTAGTAGCCATCATGCTATCAGAAGAGTCTTCACAATTTCCACACTGGTATGCCTTCTGCAAATTCTTGTTCTCTGATTGCAACAAGAATTGTAAACTCTTAGAGGATTATGATATGGTGATAAGGGGTCCTTTATATTCAGGGTTCATTTTTCTTTTGGGCCTTTGATGCCAAGCATAAAGTATATTTTAGCCAATTTATCCAGATTTGGGGTTCGAATGCAAAATCTTGAGTTGTGAAGTGTAACAGAAAATAATAGACATGACAGTAAATTGTATAATTTAGCTTCAATGGATGTACGAGTTTTCAAGATAAAGTTAAAATTGTCCATTGATGCAGTTTTTAAAGCTTGAGCTTACATACAAGCAGGTAGCTTAAAGATCATCTATTGTACACACTGATTAGGTTTCCTCACTTCCCGGGCACGAAGTTGGTGGCATAGGCCCAGGCATTGTTGGTAACAGGATCAGCCAGATGATCGGCAAGGTTCTCGATAGGGCCCTTTCCAGTGACAATGGCCTGCACAAAGAAGCCGAACATTGAGAACATGGCAAGTCTTCCATTCTTGAGTTCTTTGACCTTAAGCTCTGCAAATGCCTCTGGGTCATCTGCAAGTCCCAAAGGATCAAAGCTGCCTCCGGGGTACAGTGGGTCAGTGATCTCACCAAGGGGTCCTCCGGCAATGCGGTAACCCTCAACAGCACCCATGAGGACCACCTGGGTTGCCCAGATTGCTAGAATGCTCTGTGCATGAACCAGGCTTGGGTTTCCAAGGTAGTCAAGGCCACCTTCGCTGAAGATTTGAGCTCCGGCTTTGAACCACACTGCTTCACCAAACTTGACTCCGTTCCTGGAGAGGAGCTCCGGGAAAACACAGCCCAAAGCACCAAGCATTGCCCATCTTGAGTGAATGACTTCAAGTTCACGGTTCTTGGCAAAGGTTTCGGGGTCTGCTGATAGCCCAGCAGTATCCCACCCGTAGTCACCGGGGAATTCACCGGTTAGGTAAGATGGAGCCTCACCGGAGAATGGTCCGAGGTACTTGACACGATCAGGGCCGTACCAGGGGCTCCCTGATGAGACAGCAGGCTTTTTGCCCGTCTTCCTCATAGAAACCCTACCATTTCCTTGGACAGCTGAGAACTCTGTCTGTGTGTTAAGAGGAATGGCCTTCCCAGTGAATGGGGATGAGAGAGCCATAGTTGCCATTGGGGATGAGAGAGAGAGGCTGAGAGACAGAGAGAGAGAGAGAGGAGATGCTGATGAAATTGTTTGATGATTTGAGTATGCAGAATATGATGGTTTTGTTTTTATAGGGGGTCCTGTGAGATCCAGAATCCTATCCAGAATCCATGTGTATCTTGATCCCTTTCCTGATTGGTTCTTATGGTGATGTAGTGATTTAAGCATCCAGCTCACCTTCCCATCCGATCAATCAAGGACACCATTGTAATTTGCAATCGGATTATTGTTCAAATTATTTTGGACAATTCCCCTCAAAACAGAGATTTGGTCACTCTCAACCATACGTGTGGGGATTCCCTTGTTACGAAAATTCTTCAGTACGCCAATGTATAATATATATTGTTATGTTTAATGACCGGTAATGCGATCATGAATTTATTTAACGAGTGGATGTGATTCACGTAAAAGCCGAAGTTTATTTTTGTTTATTACTTACGGACTCCCTTTTGTTTTGGCAATGCTTCGAACTTTCCAATTAGAATGCAGTCTGAATGTAAATGCAAAAGACTGGAAGGAGCGAGTCGTACTTATTTTTGGGCAAAATTTTAAGAATGCCGCTTATAGTTTTGACCTAATTACCACCAACGTCCCTTTACTTTGGATTTTGTCAACTTTTACCAATGTAGCTTTACAATTATATCACCACCACCCTCACTTCCATCTATTGGAGAAATTTTTTCTTGTACCCGTAACATAAGTGGTACTCTACGTGTATTATATATAAGTGGTGAAAAATTTTACTTTTTATGTTATTAATATTTTAACATAAAAATTTCACTACTTGTATAAAAACACGTGATATACTATCCCGTGTTTCGATCATATTGAAGAATCTTGAGACTCGATTGGCTGGCATGGAAGTGTGCCCCACATCTGGGACACTTACTGCCAATTTTTCCATTGAAAAATGATTTATCCACCACTTTTAATCTCATACACTCCTTTTATTTATTAACATTGAGCTCTAACAGACCTTCAAAAATCGTAAAAAATATAAGCTTGAGGAAAAATGGTATCCTCTCATACCTTTCATTTAGTAATAGGCCAAAATTGCAATAAAGTTTGTGACATATACTAACATATTTAATTGGGCTGATATTTTCCTTAAACAAGTATTTTTTTCTTCTTGAAACTTATATTTTAGTTTCTATTTAATATTTACCCAAATTCAACTCAATTAATCTAATTGTAGGTTTGGAGAGCACTAGTAAAATAGAAATTAAATTATAAAGCTTGACTCAAGATCTGACTAATTTTAGACACCATATAATTTAAGGCATGAACTAGAAGTAATATAGCATGGAATCTGATTCGGCCAATTTATTTACTATTAATGTTGCACAAATTGTAAAACTTGCAACTCGTGCATGAGACGATTCGTTGAACCCAACCCTTTACAGATATGCAATTATTACAAAAATGTTTTCAGCTTCATCCAACCTTATCAAGACCTAAAATTATTGAAAACAATTCTTAAGTTCAACCATATATACTGTAATTTGGAGACACTGCAAGTGCACAACGATCATAATCATTTTTCTCTAGGTATCAAAAACTCGAAAAACTATGAAGAAAGGTTTGCTCAAGCTGATTTTCCTTGTTGTTTTATTGGTCGCATCTGCTGGTAAAATACTTTGCTCGAATAACTTTTATTTCGCTCACTTTTTCTCATATTTCCCTGATCACCTTTTCTCTTTAAACTTGTGCAACTTGCCACATACATAGTATATATTATAAGCATGTGATATTTCTAATTAACAATTAAGGAAATATTTGTGGTAGGTGTACAAGTTGGAGTCGAAGCAGGGGACCTATGGCAACCTGGTCTCTGCACAACACCTGAAGATTGTGATGACCCAGCCAAATGTAAATGCAACGCGGATGGTCTATGTGTTTGTCCTAAGACCATCTCCAACCCTTGGGCTAAAAGTCAAATTTTTTAGTCCGGAAAATTTGGCTTTTAGCCCAGAAACATCTTTTCTGCTCCAACCCTTCTGCCCTAAAATTTTAGTCCCAAATTATTAACGAATTAACTTAAGCTAATTTTTTTCTTAAATCAATTTAAAAAAAAAAAAAATAAATATGTAGATTATTGTAAATTAATTTTATGAACATTTTAATCTAAAAAAATTTAAATTCCGATAAACATTTGGGATTTAGCCCGGGGGAAGTTGGGGGGGGGGGTATTTGACCCAGAAATAACATTTGGCATTTAGCCTAAAATTTTAACATGGGTTGGAGAGTGTTTGGGGGAGGGTAATTTGGGGGATAATTTGGCTTTTAGCCCAGGTTTGAAGATGGTCAAAGGAATTGGTGAAATTAACATTTGAAGCCTCATCTGCACACTCGCAAGAGCATAAGGAAACCCCATAATCAAAAGTCTCTTAATTCTCACATTAGATTGTTAAACTGTTTGTGCGGTCCTATTAAACCACACAAGTTACAAATGTGAGGACTATTTGAATAAGTAATAAATAACACCATCTTATTTATAGTTGGTTCAATTTCTTTGTGTGCATGCATATTAACAAAAATACGCTAACAAGACAAACTATCACAATTTTATGTTTCAAAATACAAAATAAAGTTTAAATGGGAATTTGAGGCGTTTTAATTCTTTATTCATGTATGTATCTATTGTGAGTTTAAATGATTCTCTTCAAATCCTAGTGTATTCAATAACGGTTTTAAGAGAATTTATAAGAATCCACATAAATTTGGATGTATTTTATTAGGATTTTAAAGGTGTTTAGAATCGTAGTATAAGTGGTGATTTTAAATTATTTTTAAAGTTAAAAATTCTGAGAAAAATAGAGAGAAAGAAAATGAAAAATTTGTATAGTTGAGATACATTAATCATAAATGAAACCTTCATAGGAACATAGAGATCATCTATAATTTATAACTAACCACTCATCAATTCACAAATTAGGTTTGTCCTAGTCTTGCAGAGAAGGGTATTGCATGCATCAAAGTTGAAACAGAGAGAAATGACTGTGGAGCCAAAAATATTCACTAGGCGACACGTGGACTTTTGGACAAAAGAGGACAAAAATACTCTCGAGACATACCGGGTTTCCTACACGCGAGCAGTAGAGAATCATTTTTTCAACCAAGTCAAAAGTGCCCAAAATAGGTATCAACTTAAAACCTAATTTATTCATATATTTCCCATTTCATTATTTAGCTAATCAATTAGCTAAATAATATACTTATTCCTTTCATATTTCATAAAATCATAATAATTGACTAATTAAGGGATTAATTACCTAATCAATCCCTTAATTGTCAATTTGAAACATCCACTCAAACCTAAAAACACAAGAGGGCCGGCTATCCCATTGAAAAACCTAATCCATTACCTTTTTTCTACCTTTTCCCACCATTTCTTCCTTTTTATTAGCCAATTATACAAAAAACCACCAAAACATTCATTTTATGTTTAATAGCCAAATAAATTGGCTAATTAAACCTAAAAACCCTAGCCACCTCCTATCCCTATAAATATACTCCCATTCTCACCAAAAAGCTAATTCCAAACCTCTTGCAAAAATTCCAAAACACTCTAAACACTATTTCTCTCTAAATTTCTAACTTTGGCATCGGAGGTTCTTCGGCCAAAGCCCCCTCCCATTCATCGTGGGCGCGTGAGGCTTTTGGCCTTAACCTAAGGTGCTAGTTGTTTTGTAGGTGCAAAATCGTCCAAGATCGAAGAGGAGAAAATTTGCATCCACAAATTGGTGTTTTCATTGAGAGTTGAAATCCATACTCGTAGAAGACTCTCGCACAAAAAAGGTTTTTTCTTTATTTTCTAGTCCATTTGAATATTTTTCATACGTTCTTATTATTAGAATTTTTTACTTGCAAAGGTTCTTTGATAAAACGTATAAGCAAAATATAATGGCTAGAAATTTAGAAAATTCCACAAGTGAAAATTCTAATGTTCAAGAAATGGGATTGCGGAGATCCGTGAGGCTAAATGCGACAATAAGGGGAGCGGCATCATCATCACGAGCTTCAACCATGGGAACCACCGTGGTGGCTACTTCGGTAGTTACCCGCGGCGAGGTCCATGGTGCCTTCACCACGGCCACCATGGGAACCACCGCGGTGGCTACTTCGGTAGCCACTCGTGGCGAGGTCCATGGAGCCTTCACCACGACCCGGAGATCCGTAAGGCAAAATGCGACAATAAGGGGAGCGGCATCATCACCACGAGCTTCCACCATGGGAACCACCGTGGTGGCTACCTCGGTAGCCACCCACGGCGAGGTCCATGATGCCTTCACCACGGCCACCATGGGAACCACCACGATGGCTACTTCGGTAGCCACTCGTGGCGAGGTCTATAGAGCCTTCACCACGGCCCGAGCCGTGCCATCCAAGGCTCACGGTACCAAGACCACGATCCAAGCCGTGCCATCCAAGTTCACGTGGACCCAAGCCCAAGCCTCGCATTCACATGCACCGCGCATTGAGCAGCCTGCTCCCGTGATCCAGCCTGCTCCCGTCGAGCAACCCACTCCCGTGGCCCAGCCTGCTCCTGCCAAGCAGCCCACTCCCGTGGCCCAGCCTGCTCCTGCCAAGCAGCCTACTTCCGTGGCCCAGCCTGCTCCCGCCAAGCAACATGCTCCTGCCAAGCAGCCTGCTTCCGTGGCCCAGCCTGCTCCCGCCAAGCAACCTGCTCCTGCCAAGCAGCCTGCTCTCGTGACCCAGCCTGCTCCCAACGAGCAGCCCACTCCCGACGAGCAGCCCACTCTCAAGGCCCACACTGCTCCCGTGGCTTTCCAAGCAGCCCAAGTCGGCCCAAAACTATCTCAACCATCTGGACCTACCATCGAGCCGGGGGCAATCTCACCACATTTTTTCACGGATTTGACATTTCCCAACTCAAATCTCGCGCCCGGAGTCTACCACCATTCCACTGCTCAAGGAGGCGCATTCATTCCAAGCTCTTCCAATCCAAATGGCGAACAACACTTGTCTCGACAAGTCATAGAGTTGACGAGCGCCCTTGCACAACAGACAACTTTGGTGAATCAACTTTTGCAACGCATCGGGATCCAACGTGCCCCGGACGAGGTATCCCGAAGTAGGACAAGGGCAGACGAACCTTTCCAGCAGCATCCCAGCAAGCAGCCATTCGACCAGCCACGAGCTGAACGTTCAGGCAGTGTACATTCCCGATTGGGCCCCCGAGATAGCGTATACTCCCGTTTTAGCGCGCGGAGGAGCGTGTACTCTCGACTAGGCCAACGGATGAGCATACATTCACGGTTGGGGTCACACTCCGATAGTCAACATGAGCAACCTTCCAGACAAAGTGTTCATTCGCGGCTAAGCCCACAAGGAGCATCATCCACCTCACATCAGAGTAGGCAGCACGACGGACGGAGAGAAGCAGTCACTCAATCCAGCTCAAGTTCAACCAGCAGCCTGCGAAGAACTCGCTCGCCTGCTAGGAATGCACCATATGCACTGCATCTGCGGCATAGACGAGCCAAACACATGGAAGAGCAGCCTAGACCAGCAAGTCATGGCTGGGGGCAGCCGAGAGCTGCACTACCCCAACAAAGGCAAATTCAGGAAGAAGTAGAGAGACTCTTGACCAAGCGATTGCATGATTTCCAACGTAATGAGGTCACCGACGAGGCACTACGACGGAACATGACCAACATAAGCAGGTTACCCTTCACGGACGAGATCGAGCAAGCAGAGCCTCCACGAGAGTTCAGCATGCCACATTTCACATCTTTCAAAGGGGATGAAGACCCGGAGAGACACTTAAAGCGCTACCGAAGCGCAATGATCCTTTATCGAAACAACGATGAGCTCATGTGCAAGATATTCGCCACCACTCTACAAGGCGAGGCGCAAGATTGGTTCTACACCTTGCCGCCACAATCCATCCGGGATTTCTACGAACTTTCTTTGGTTTTCACCAAAGAATATTCATCCTATCGCTCGATCAAAAAGAAGTCTGATCATTTGTTCAACGTCAAGAAGAACCCAAAGGAGTCGCTTCGCAACTATGTGAGGAGGTTCAAAGTAGAGAAGGCAAAAATAGTCGGATGCAACGACTCGATAGCTAGAGCAGCCTTCCAAAAAGGACTTCCAGCAGACCACCCGCTATTCGGAAAATTGATCATGAAAGAAGATCTAACTCTGGCAGACTCTTTTGCTTTGGCAGAGAAGTATGCACTTTGGGATGAGGCTCGCCAATGCACATTCAAGGACTTGAAGAAGTACCCGACATCACCTCCCTAGAAGCAGCGGAGGACTTATTCACATGTTTGACGTTATCTAAAGTAGCAATAAGCTCTACCATCATGCGAGAAGAGATGGGGGCCCGACTACTTGTATTCCACAGTTACCTGTATTCTACAGTTCAAAAGCTCTCCTCGATGTTATTAAAAATTCAAAAGTTAACTTTGGCGATAGTTGTTGCAACCTAGAAGCACAAATTTTACTTTCAAACGCATGCAATCATCCTAATGACGTACTATTCTGCCCAATCCAGACGCGCGACGATAAAGGCGTAGACCCTGGCGGATGTAAAGTTTTCTGACGAACGCAACACTGGAAAGACACACTTGAAAGCAAGTTTTGTCCTCGTCACCCTGAAAGATTCTACATAGGAGCAACATGTACCGGCAGTTGAGTACCATTTCTTGCTGCGCATCATACGGCCCTAGCCGACCCTTGCTCAATGATTCAACTCTAGAGTGGCCCAATACCGGCGGTTGAGCATCTCCTGTTGCGTATGAGATGGCCCCATCTCCACAGCTCCCTACTGCGCCTTCACGCCGAGCCTAGGTGACGCAACAGAGCGGCCCAACGATGCCTCAGAAGTAGCCGAGCACACTCTAGCTGCGCCTACTCCACCCGATGGAGACTTCTGGCATTTGCATGTCGACGGCGCAGAAAAGCCTTCATCACTGCCGGCAGAGAAGGCTCCAAAAAGATGGATCCCATCTGGGAAGGTCCGTACAAGATCAGCAGAGTAGGGGGCAAGAGTAATTACACCCTCACCACCATGAAGCGGCAAAAAGATTGAAAAAAAAATGGATGGCCTACAATCTGAAGAAGTACCATGTGTGACCTCCCGCTACATCAAAACCCGAAGACTCAATAAGCTCGACGGGCACCACCTCACAAGCTGAGGACTATCCAGTTGTTATGCAGTTCCTACCTTACAGCTAAAGTTCTCGTTCGTTTCACTCGTTTTTCAATGAGGAATTTAGAAGTAATCACAACTTGGCTTGGCTGCATGCTTACAACAACTAATCACTCTTGCACTTCAAAAGAAGACTGCACCCTTCTTAGGGACTCATCGCAGGAATTGCGCCCCCCGAGGGACCGACCATGCTCTCCAGTGCGAGAGGGTAAACCAATTCTCCGACACCCATATGGGTCAGCTCTCCAAGACGGGAGGATAAACTTTACACTCCGAATATCCAGACGTGGATGAGCCTGGCTGCCCTAGTATAACTAGATGCACGATGGCTTGCGCCGGGATTCCTAGAAGTAGCCGCAATGGTCTTTTTCAAGGTTTAGCTAACTGAAGGATTTTGGGTCTCTTGGCCTAATCCGTGGGGAACCGGGCCCTAGAGACGGAGAGGGCACATTACGCAGTATATCCGATGGACGACTGCCCTGGAATCCTAAAGCTGCTACCGAGTGCACTAAGGTAGCCTACGGATTCCGGAAGACTGCCTACGGCTTGCCCTTCGAGCAGTGAAGCCGCACTAGACTTATACAACCGCACATTCTTGTGAAAGGTTAGACAAGCTAGCGCGCATATACGAAGTTTTATCCACTGCCGACATGCTACGTAGTCGATAAGCTTCACCTCTGCCAAGCGCGGAACAACCTACACCAAGTCCTAAAGTGTTGTGATACTTGCTACGCAACCTACGGAATTGAAGAAAGTCAAAGTTAACAGCCTAGTGGTTACGCGGACTTGTCTGCTTCTGTAAGTAAGGCATCCGGCTGCCAACCCTATGGCTAACAACTTTGCAAAGTTCTACACCAACACCTACGGCTGCATAGGCTACGCGAGTTTGTCTGCTTATAAAAAAGTAGCATGCCTGCCACTGGTCTATCAAGTCTAAAGGTTAGGGCATGAACAAAAGAAGTGAAGATGAAGAAAAACGAAGGAAAACATGTTTATAAACAACTAGCAAAGGTTGAAGGAGTTCAAGCAAAACAAAAGCTACAAGGAAAAACAAAGAAAATCCTAAAGGCTACCTAAAATACTACACTACAGCAGCTTGGACATTCCACGACTACTCGGTCGCCACACCTTCAACAGCCGTAACGCTCTTAGCAGCGGCATCATCCGGCGCTTCACCCCCGGCTGCCCCAGTCTGGGCACTAATTTCTCCAACTACTTCACCAATGGAAGCCTTAAAAGTAAAAGCAAGCAAGTCTTTCGGAGAAATAGAGAAGCTCATCCACTCTCTTCTTAGCATAAGTAGCGAAACGAAGCTCAGAAATTGCAAGCTTAAGATCTTGAATCTGAGGCGAATCAATCTCAGCAGCAAATGGAGCAGGCTTTGGCGCCACTTTAGCAGCAGAGTCCACCTTACCACTCTTCATAATAGCAAGTCTCTACAAAGGTGAACCGGACTTGGCTCCCAAAGAACGTCCTACAGACTTCGGCACTGGGGGCATGATAAAACCTTTACGCTGAGTAATCTTATCCACAATTGTACTAGCCATTCTCAACATGGAAGACGCCACATGCTCAGATCTAGCAGCCTTACATTTCTTCCCATTGGAAAATCATGTCAATCACATACCTCTCGGTAGCAAGCGGACCCTCATGAGCAGCAGAAGAAGTCTTCAGTTTTTTCTTAACTGGCATTTCATGAGCAGGCGGGGAAGATCTCTTCTTTCCATCTTCATTCATAGTAAGCTCCACGACAGCGATCAGACGAGCCAATGCATCCGCCTTGATCCTCTTTACCTCCTCTTTTTGGAGCAGCCCACCTTTCTTTCGGCAAAGAGGACTAAGCAGCCAACGACATTCATGGTACTCAGCAAGGGAGCTCAACCCAGCATTCCAACAGGCAGGAGGCCTGCATGCCCAACATTCCAGCAGCCCATGAGACCCGCAATCTCCTTATTTCTCTCAATCACCAGCCTGGCCCGAGTCAGGTCCAAGAGCCCAAAGGACATGAGCCATGCGGCTCGCCTAGCACTGCGCCCCAGCACCACAATCCGCGACCCTAGTTGCACAAGCTGCCTTTTGGCTCAAGCCAAGCCAAGCTGCCCAAGCAGTGGTCCCTGCCACAACATCTCCTCGGCCCATGCCGAGCCAACTCCTGGCCCCTGCCAGCCGATGTGCCGCACCACGAGACGGCTGCCCCGCAATAGCACTATCCAAGAATAAGGCAAGAAAAATTAAATTTTTCTTACATCGGTGCGGCACGAAGAAGACGAAGAAAGCAACGAAAGACGGTCCTTTGCACGGGCAAGATGTAGAAGATTGCTAGAGGAGGGGGAACAAATATCCTCTAAGCTATCTCTCTCTTGTAGGGTAGAATAAATCGCTCTCCAAAGTTGATTTAATAACCCACTTAAGGTGGACTTAAATAGGCTTTGAGAGAAATTTATTTCCCTTTCCTAGAAGGATCTAATTTCCTATTAAAGAGAGAATCAACATCAAAATAGGAAGCAGTCTTAAGTTTCCTAAAGCAAGAAGATCTCTACACCTGCTGCCCTTTTTTGCAAGCAGCCCAACAGGTGTGGGGGCATTTGTGGAGCCAAAAATATTCACTAGGCGACACGTGGACTTTTGGACAAAAGAGGACAAAAATACCCTCGAGGCATACCGGGTTTCCTACACGCGAGCAGTAGAGAATCATTTTTTCAACCAAGTCAAAAGTGCCCAAAATAGGTATCAACTTAAAACCTAATTTATTCATATATTTCCCATTTCATTATTTAGCTAATCAATTAGCTAAATAATATACTTATTCCTTTCATATTTCATAAAATCATAATAATTGACTAATTAAGGGATTAATTACCTAATCAATCCCTTAATTGTCAATTTGAAACATCCACTCAAACCTAAAAACACAAGAGGGCCGGCTATCCCATTGAAAAACCTAATCCATTACCTTTTTTCTACCTTTTCCCACCATTTCTTCCTTTTTATTAGCCAATTATACAAAAAACCACCAAAACATTCATTTTATGTTTAATAGCCAAATAAATTGGCTAATTAAACCTAAAAACCCTAGCCACCTCCTATCCCTATAAATATACTCCCATTCTCACCAAAAAGCTAATTCCAAACCTCTTGCAAAAATTCCAAAACACTCTAAACACTATTTCTCTCTAAATTTCTAACTTTGGCATCGGAGGTTCTTCGGCCAAAGCCCCCCCCATTCATCGTGGGCGCGTGAGGCTTTTGGCCTTAACCTAAGGTGCTAGTTGTTTTGTAGGTGCAAAATCGTCCAAGATCGAAGAGGAGAAAATTTGCATCCACAATGACCACAAATTAGTTTCATCAATTAAGCAAGGCTCCTTAAAAAGACCAAAAAAAAAAAAAAAAAAATAGAGAGAGAGAGAATAGAGTTTTAAGAGGCCTATTTATGTTTCTGTTGAATTACATACAAACAGTAAAAGAAGTTAAAGAAGCTCAAAAGCTAAAGAAGCAGTTGTGGAAATTGGGACCGAATTAAGGACAAACACAAAGTAACTTCTTTTCCAGAGCTTTTCTTTTCTCATGTTATCAAGAGCTGAGCTGCGTCAACTTGTCATGTAAATTATTCGAAGAGATGGAAAATCGCATGGTGATGAGTACACATGAAAAACACGGTAAACAAAGACTAGAATGTCCTTCATATAACCTCCCCTGTTTCTCTGCATTATATGTTTGTATTAGTTTGAAAGGTGCCTTTGTGGGACCTGTTGTTCAATCAAAGCTAAAGCAATACTGAGCGTGCCACTGTTAGTTTAGTCTAACATGATGAATTTTAACTATCAAATGGATTGTTTATAGATGGGTTAAATCCATAAAAGATTCCTTTCCGTGCCTTATGAACAAGAACTTTTGAGGCAATAATAACAATTATCGAAGTTACCAATGAGTTGAAGAGTAGTACTAATTTAGGGCACCAACTAGTATTCTGATTTCTTAACATTAACTTATGTGACGCATAACAAATCATACACAAATGAAATGCCGGCATGCTAAAGGGGATTAAAAATATTAATATAGGAGTCGGTTGCCAATTGGATTACCCAAAATTAATTGGGTCATAGGAGCAGATGGCAATAGTTTCATAGAGCACAAACAATCCTTTAATTAAGAAAGCAAATGTTGTTTTAATGATGTTTAAGTTTTAGTATGGAGAGTAACCCAACTATTTATAAACAATTGCAAACTCTATTCTTTTTCTTATTTAAGATTCATACTCTCAACAATTTACAAATTAGGATACAAGTTTGTTCTAGTTTGGCAGAGAATGCTATGCTACTGCATGCGTCAAAGTTAAAACAGAGAGAAATAATTACAACTTAGTTTCGCCCAACATCTTCATAGGGTCCTTAAAAGACAAAAACAAAAATCAAAAGAGGGGAGTGTTTTAAGAAGCCTCTTTCTGTTTTCGTTTCTGTTGAAATTGGGTAAAAGAAATTGAAGAAGCTTAGAAGCTCAAAAGCTTAAAGGGACAGTTGTGGAAATTGGGACCAAAAGCACAAACATATGTGGTTAAACTAATGAAGGATAATCGGTTTACTTAACAAATCAAATGTGAATTATAACTAATGCAATCCTCCGATTTAGTAATTTATACATGGCTTATTAAACAAAGTAGTCTCTGAGATTTTCATGATCAATAGAAATGATCTCTGAGATTGAAAATCAATAGAAATGGTCCTTGAGATTGTCCACCATCTATGATTTTGGTCCTTCCGTTAAAAACACTTTGGGCAATTTTCAAAGTTTTGTAACTCAATCGTTTCTTAACCAAATTCAACCCATAATATATCAAAATGAAGATAGGAAAGTGTAGAATAAGATTATACCTATTTGGAAGCCCAATGGTTGTCGGAGATGGCCGAAAAATAGCGTGAAAAGTGACTGGTCTGCAGGAAAATTGGAAAACTCGCCGGAAACTGGGTAAACTTTAAACGTTCATAACTTCTTCAATACTCAACGAAATCGAGTGATTTAAAAACGAAAATCATACTTCTTGATGAGAAGAAGAGAATGATACCTTTTTTGAAGGCTAACTAGCCATGGTTTAGTCGGACAACGGCTCGAAAGTGGCTAACCATTTTCGAGTTAGCCATTTTCAAGCAGTTTTCCGGCCAAACCACGGCCATGTCAAGAAAGATTCCATTCTCTTCGTCTCGTCAAGAAGTATGATTTTTTTTTAATCACTCGAATTTCGTTGAGTATTGAAGAAGTTATGAACGTTTAAAGTTTACCCAGTTTCCGGCGAGTTTTTCAGTTTTCCCGCGGACAAGTCAACTTTCAGGCTATTTTCCGGCCATCTCTGGCAATCATTGGGCTCCCAAATAGGTATAATCTTGTTCTACACTTTCTTATCTTCATTTTGATATACTATGGGTTGAATTTGGTTAAGAATCGATTGAGTTACGAAGCTTTGAAAATTACCCAAATTTTTTTTAACGGAATGATCAAAATCATGGATGGTGGACAATCTCAGGGACCATTTCTATTGATTTTCAATCTCAGTGACCATTTCTATTGATCATCCAAATCTCGGGACTATTTTGTATAATAAGCCTTTATACATATATACACAAACACACACGGGCACGCACATACATGAACAGTGAAGGAGTAAAAGCTATGCTAGAAGTAGAGGGGGAGGGAGTAACTGTGGACTATAGTAAGCTTTCAGTTTTTAACTGGAGGGAAAGGAAAGGGTGGTAGGAACACCAGAAAATATCGTCAATCCTTAAAAGCCAAACATCGACCAAAAAGAAAAGAAAAGGCCAACAAAAACTCAAAAAGTAGGTACAGGACCACAATACATATAAGTCCCCATTCAAATGAGTTCCTGTTGTAAAATCGATGGTGTGTGCAGTGGAATAAATAAACAAGACACAAAATTTACGAGGTTCCTCTACAGTCAGTGTGACTGGAGTACGTCCTCGGGGCAGCAGTGGTGCTTTCATTATAATCTGAAATAATAGGAGTACAAAGATAACTCTCTCTATTATCTCCTCTCCTCTTCCTCTCCTTTCTTTCTTTCTTTTCATTCCTCTCTCTCCCGTGAGTCCCTCACATTCATCTCCAATTCTTCCTTTTTTTTTATCACCCCTTTTGAACACTTGTAATGCTCTATTTATAGAGCAAACAAAACACTATTAAACTTGTGAAAGGTTTACTATGTGCATGTGGGTTTACTATGGCACGCCCCGATCCCGATATTTCCTCGGATATCAGGATAGGCACGTGATGGTCGACACCTGAGGGTGACGAAAGCCATTTATTGAGTGCAAATGCTGAAAATAAGGAATAATTAAGACTTATAAATATAAAAGAACAATGAATATGCATTTAAGGAACGTGTTCAGTGAAGGGAATTCTATGAGATTCATGTGGGATTTCTAGTGACTAGCATGCATATACAATTCAAAATTTATATACGAAAGCAACGGAAGCATGTTATCAAATAATATCAAAGCTCTAGTCATGAAAATCCCCTTCAAGATGCATAGGTTTATGTCAGATGCATCAAAAACAAATTTATATAAGAACAAAGTTTAGGAGTAGTTTTATACCTCTTGATCTAGATCTTAGACCAAGGATGGACCACCTCTAAGCCCTTTGCTCCTTGAAGTTCTTGAGCCTAGCCTCCTTCCTTGCCTCCTCCACTTTGTTTAGTATGAGTGCTCCTAGGTTCTCTTCAAGTTTCCAAAATGGAAAACCTCTAAAGATCCTCACCCACTAATGTAGTGAGAAGGATGAAGGAATAACCAAAGGGGTGAAAAGATGATTAGCTAAAATCCCCCTAAGGTGGCCGGCCCTTTGAATGTTAGAGAGATATTTTTCTTTTTCTTTTTGGTTCTTTTAACACTTCAAAAAACCCTAATGAAACATTTGCTATAAAGTTCCTTTTATAGCCAAAAAGAAACAAGTCAACATTTGACCTTTCTCTCCCTCCATTGGCCGGCCCCCTTTGTGTTGTTTGGGATTTGGGCTTTTATTTATTTCAAGTCATCCAATGCTTGAATAAAAGCCCAATGGGTTTAGGCCCGATGAGCCCAATTAAAATTAAACCCGAACGTTTCTTTAAGCCCAAAACGATCTTATATCGCTTTTATGATTTCTTTAGACTTTCTAATTAATCACAACACTTAATTAATCTAATTAATTATTTCCATCATCCATTAGTTACTCACTACAAGATAGTAGACCCAAAAACTCGAGCTAAGCCTGCAGAAAACGAGAAGTCCTAGTTCCCAACAAGAAGTATCTCTTAGGAGTTGTTGCAATGCTCAATCCACCTCTCCATTTTTGCTTAGTTTCATATTTCTAGTCAAACAAGGCCAAAGTTGGTGGAAAGAAGAACGACTCGCAAATGGTTAACCTAAAAACAAAAGAGAGTACACATCTTTTGAGGGAAGTGCAAAGATTATCCAATTCTTGCCTCGATCGTGCTGTAGTGCCATCCCAGAATGCACCAAACAGATCTACTAGAAGTGTTTCGACAACCACGTACTCATAACAATAAGGCTCGAAAGTGAAGCAGTGGAAAGATGCGTTGAGACGAACACATAACGTTGGAAAAGAACCGATGTGATGCCTATGAATTCTAGTAAGATGGTGATACAATCTGCTGACCTTCTGTACTAAAACCTTCAACCAATTCTTACTAAAAGACCACACAAACCTCACGCCCACGTGCTTGAGAACTGAAGGATCCGGGTGCGAGGTAGTGAAAAGCTGCGTTAAGGCAAACACATCACATCATCGAAAAGGTTTACCAGAGTAAGATATGATGGCGATGAATTGCAGCAGGATAAAGAATGGTGACCATTCAATTTAGCGTGAAGATAGTGATGCAATTTGCTGATCATCTGCACTACAATCTTCACTAGTCCCTTACCAAAAGACGGCTTAAACTTCACACCCACGTGGAACTCTTTTTGGTAAGTCTGGTAAGCTTGTGAAAAGGTTATGCTCCTAACATTCCTGTCCAAATCAATAAGAATTAGGCGCACACTTCCGCCGAATTGATCGATTATGAATTCCTCACTGATTGAGCGAGAAACCATGTCGAGAAGGCTAAAAGAACAATCTAGGATTTGAGGATCAAAACAAGTCTTTTTGAAGTACAAGATATTTGGATTTGAACGAGAAACCACACCGAGAACAAACTTTTTTTTTTCTTTTTCCACCCTCGGTGTATTGTTCCGACATGATCCAGTTCACATTAAGAAACAAACCAGCAAAGGAAGGTGAAGTTGCAGAAATAGAAGTCACTGTTTATGATTATTTGGCTAATCATCACAGTAAGGTTGATTGGTTTCTTAGCCAAAAGAAAATAGGTCTAAGCTCAAGCATAGTTAAGAACTGTTCATAAGATTTGACGAGGTCAAAGACATTTCGCAATTCACGATACTTTGTGAGAGCTGCTTCAAAGTTCAAAAATTAAACATAAAACCTCTGAATCAACAGAATGACGAAGAAGAAAGATATGAAGCAGCTTGTGTATGCATGCAGTGACACAATTGGCTACCTTAAAGTGATGCCCTTGAGCTAACCAAAGCTTAATGAGTTCAGAGAAGTTTAGAGTAAAGCTCGATCTTCATACAGTGATGAATATGGTAAAGTCACAAGCCATTACACTGAAAATTACAAGGCTAAACAGTTGGTGGACAAGATCACTGGTCAATTAAGCTACAAGCAAAAGGCTAAGTTCACCACTACCGAAAAGTACGTGGACAAGGAACTAGGGTTTACTGCCAAGTATCAGACCCAGGTGAAGTTCAAGGAGTTTGTTTATCCAAACAAGACTGGATCTTCATCATCCAAATCCAACTACAACAACAAGAATCACAACTCCATTTTGGGGAATTGATGAGAATATCATCTGCTACCGAGGAGTTTCCCAAGAAAAGCAATTAATGTAAACAAAGTCAACACTCGAAGAATTTGGTGTAAAGCTGACAGTCAAAGGTTAAGGAACTTGACTTCGTCGTTGGAGTAATTAAGAATGTTATCGATAGAACAATCGTGGAAGATTCATTCCACAGATTCACACGAGTTTCTTCAGTGGTAATGAGTTCGAGAACATTGATTTGCTCTCCCTTAATCACCACTTACTAAGCTTCGTAACAACTCGCGTTTTCTCGCTTCCCCAATACGCATTTCGAAAGTTTCGAGAAATTTTCAAAGAGATACGACTCTACCTGCCATTCCTCGGGAACGCATGTCGCAGAGTACAACACCGCTTTAGAACTCCAGTTGGTCTTAGTCAATTCGTACTGCCAAGATTTTTCCGCTTCCCAATACTCCTAAATAGATCCAACTCCGTCCGTAATCCCTAGGGAATGCATGTTGCCGAGTATTGATCTGATGTTGAAAGTCGTCCAACAAATCAAACACATCACCGATGAGGCACAATCCCAACATAAATTCTTGTATATCAACCAGAAGATGACAATTCAAACAGAGAAAGATTTGCACAACTGCGCCGAATGACACCAAATCTAGAAGTCCTGACATCCAAATGATGTCAAAATCGACACACTACTTTAGTAAGAGAAGATCCTAAATATGCTCTGATACCAATCTGACACGCCCCGATCCCGATATTTCCTCGGATACCAGGATAGGCACGTGCTGGCCAACACCCGAGGGTGACGAAAGCCATTTATTGAGTGCAAATGCTAAAAATAAGGAATAATTAAGACTTATAAATATAAAAGAATAATGAATATGCATTTAAGGAACGTGTTCAGAGCATACAACTAACTAGATGCATATTCATTAAATGCATATTCATTATTCTTTTATATTTATAAGTCTTAATTATTCCTTATTTTCAGCATTTGCACTCAATAAATGGCTTTCGTCACCTTCGGGTGTCGGCCAGCACGTGCCTATCCTGGTATTCAAGGAAATATCAGGATCGGGGCGTGTCATACTATGTGCATGTGGGCATACATACCCAATATTTACAACATTCCCCCTTGGATGCCCACATAAGTCTTCAATTGACTCGTTAAGATCTTGATCTGTTTTGGATGCTCCCCTTGATTTCAAATCATTTAGGCTGATCGTTGATCATTCTGCTTCAGTCTCTTAGTAAGAAGAGTTTCCAAAAGGGGTGCTTTACTTGTTGTTAACTTTCCACAGGCTTGTTCTTGAACTGAGCTGGAGGGCTTTCTGCTAGACTTGCTTCAAAAATCTGAATTTACTTCTTTTATCTGGAGCGGAATTTGATTTAAGGGTGGTGGACACTTGATCTTGAATCGGACTTGTGATTTCTTCAAGGACTTTGAGGCTTGATCTTGAATGAAATTGGACCATGAGGAGCTTCACGTGGCAAGTGATCTTCGGTTTTGTCAGGGATGAATCAACACGTGTTTGTTGCGCTTGTCTCCATATGCTTCAATGTATCATTTTCAATTGCCTTACTTGCTCCCCTTGCTTAAGTAGTATTTTCCCTAGTTTTCCCTCATGCATGTGTGGCATATTCTCCTGCAGTATTTGCCCTCTGATGCAGGAGTGGAATGCAACCCTTGTATTTTGATGGTTCATCACTTCTTGGTGACTGGAGACCCAGCTCCAACAACAATTGAAGATGACTACTCGAGAGCTAGGTAAGCAATCAGGAAAGGTTCCAGGCAGTCAGTTCCTTACTGGGAGTTTGAGTAGAGGTTCCGACATATTGCTTTCTTTATCCTTGTTTTTGCTAGTAAGAACAAGGACAAAGGAAATGACAGGGAGATTGCATGATATGAGATATTCTTGCTCTCGTCCCTGAATATATGAGATAATCTTGCTCTGGTGTGACTTGTTTGAAGAGGTATTCTCGGAGAGGAAGAAAACTGAGTATTTCGAGATGCTTTGTTGAAGATGCATTCTCGGGGAGGAAGAAAAGTTAGATATTTTTGCAGGTCTGCCTTGTTATGAAGAACAGAGGTCGACATATATAGAGATTTCCCAATAGCAAGTAGTGGTGTTGTGCCTTTACTCTTGTCAGCAACTGTGGTGTAATTAGAACAGTAAGATTTACGCGTTTTCAACTTTGTTAGAGATCTTTGACAAAGTGGCACACGATATCCAAAAAAACTGAGATTGCGTATGAAAATGCCAACAAACTTTATTAAGGAAAACCTGGCTTTTGAAATTCGGAGAGCGGTGCCTCTTCGATCTCTGAACGAGTGGCTTTGTTGCCTCTTCTTGTATAGAGACATCAATTGTATTCAAGAGTATGCTCAGAAAGTTGCTACCTGTAGAAATTTCCCTCTACTTGCACTTCTGAAATTTTACTTGACCTCATTTTTCCTTTATCATTTCTGAAAATGACTTGCCCATCTAACATTTGCTTAGATTTGAGTTTTAGGAGTGATACAGATGAGCAGTGTCAGGATAACATATGGCGCCCGTCCTTCTTATCTTCTAATGGTCCTCTTACGGTTGGGGGCTCTGTGATGAAGAATAACATAACCGCTACTGTGGTAGCTATCTTCTCACTCCAAAGGATAACAGAATCCTTTCAAAATGATCTGATGAGTTGGTGGTTCAAGACTCATTGGCTCTCAATGTTCAATGTGCGGGCTCTGTATCCAATATAGGCCAACGCCTACTTGCTCGAACTCGCCAAGTTGAATCATTGATGGCTGAGGTGACAAGTCTTAAACAAGAGATTAGAGGGCTCAAGCACGAGAATAGAGTGTTACACGTGCTTGCAAATAATTACTTGACGAGTATGAAAAGAAAGCTCGACCAGCTATTGGAATCCGAAAGTCGGACTTAAAGTGACAATCAGAAGTTTGATGCTTTATTCCAAAGGCATCTATTGCCTTCGTCATCCGGAGTTTTACCTAGTATTGAGACTCCAAATAATCAACCTCTGGTGCCTCCCCCTTCTGGGATACTTCCGAGTACTGAGGTTTCACATGAGCAACCTTTGTGAAGACTCCCTCATGTTTTCATGTGTATGTACATGTCTATAATTTCTCTGAGATATCAATAGATAAGCTTTATTTCATTCAATGTATTGTGTCAAATACAATAAAACATATACTGCACTAAGATGTGGTACTTCTGGACCAAATATCAATTCAACTTTTCCCTTACGAAGATAAATGATCATTCTTAGTGTCGACATTATTTGAGTATTTAACTCATAATCTTCAATCCATATGATTATTTAATATCATAAACATCATGGATAAGATTCGTGTTGGTAGATTGTTCGATTTGCAGCTCAGAACAATATTTCTCTCAACACTTTATAATCTTTCTTGACTCTTCAGGAGTCTTAATTTAATATCATCAACTCTTCAGGAGTCTTAATTTAATGTCATTGACTCTTGCAAGAGATTTTAGTATGTTGTAACAATATCATAATGATAGTACTCACTAAGGCAATTTATACCATCCATTGGTATTGAGTACATATTTTATGCTTTACCCTTCGGGGGCTTACTTCAAGCAATTTGAATCATTCAGGGATTTTCTACACTTCATGACACATTTTCCTTTGGAATTTATACAAAGCAATTTGCTCCCATGTATACTTGAGGGATTTACTTATGGAGATATGATGTGGGCGACTCACAACCCTTCGTATACAATTCTCCATTTATATGAACTTGTTTACAAGAGTATAATTTCAGGTTTCAATTAGTAACCTTGTGTCATATCATGTGAGTGTATTACACTGTATTACAAATGCCATATGTAACCTCCTTGGTTCAACATCTTTTGGCTATTTGTATTGTATTCAAATATATAGGTTCATTTCCTACGTTCTTACAAAATTGTAATGGAATTGCCTTTCTCCATTTTGGCCAATAATTTTCCTTTTGTCGATGAACAAAAGAACGTGACTCAATATTAACACAGCTCATTGATGAATTTAGTAGCTACTTGTAAAAACCAAAATTACCATTGGTTATCATCAATTAGTGATCCCATATTCTCATGTGCATGCGCATGCATAAAAGTTTTTCATTTCTTTGGATATCCATTGCCTTTTCAATGGCATGACACTATCTCTTCCAAGATAGTCATAATTTAGAGAATGTGGATCATAACCTCCTCTTGAGCGTTATAGAGCTTGGATTTTAATCTCCACTTCCGGGGAGTTGAGTCATTGGAACCTATATGTCTATTATGCTCCATGCATGAGACATCAACATTCCCATGTCCGCGGATCGTCCTTTCTGGGACGTATATCCATGCGACGACTGTCATACTTCTGGCATGCAATAGTTATGCTTCGGAAATGCAATAGTTTAGTAATGCAATAATCTTCTTATTTCGAAGGACTGAACCTTTTGAGTCTGATGGTCTGCCACGCTTCAGGCGTGCAACAGATAAATCATTTGCTGCCATATTATTTTGTCCAATAGGGACATCAATTCTTGTAGGCACATTTGCAGCAAGTATATATGATTTCATCACTTTCGTTGCATCATTCATTTATTTCATTTTCTCATTGATTGCTTCGTGAATCAAAATAAGACAAATTCTCTTCGTTCTTCTGGAACGGTATTTTCTCATCATTCTTCTGGAACGATATTTTCTCCCCCTAACAGCGGGAAAATTGTCTTATCAAAATAACAACCGCAAACCATGCGGTAAACATATCTCCAATCAAGGGTTCTATATATTGAATGATAGATGGTGTTCAACTTCAATGCCTAATCCACGATGATGCCTCATTTCAGTACGTTGTGACAGTGCAATAGGCACATAAATAACACAACCAAAAACTCGTAAATGTATAATGTTTGGCTGGTTCCCAAACCTGAGTTGTACTGAGAAGTATTGATGGTTGGTAACATGTCTCAACCGAATTAATAATGCATCATGTAAAGTTTACATGTCCCCATATAGAAAACTGGCAATTTCGTTTTCATGAGCAGAGCGCGGGAAATCAATTTCATTTGCTTAATAAAGGCTTCTGCTAAACCATTTTGAGTATGGACATAAGGAACTTCTAGTCCTTATTTAATAGTCTGTAAACTGAGACTCTTTTATTACAATTAAGTTAAGGCACTACGGCACTTCAAACTTACAGTTCTCATCTAGGAACTTCATGTCCTGATCTTTTTTGCGTGATGGAACTTCAGGTCCAATCATTTTTATATGATGAAGATCAAGAAACTGCAGGTTCTGATATGATCAATGAATTTTAGATCCTATATATACTCATTGTAACAAAAGATAAGTGCAATAAATAAATTAAAGCAATAGGCGGTAATTCCAGCCATAATGAATAAATTGCATTTAAGTAAATAAAGCTTGTGACAAGGGCTTTAATTCAGCACCATCAAAACTTAAAGCAATAGGTGGTAAAACCGTCCATGGTAAATAAATTGCTTTAAAGTAAATAAAGCTTGTGACAAGGGCTTTGATTCAGCACCATTCACATAAATATCAAAGCTTTAGAGCAAAGGGTAATAATTCTACCCACTGTAAATAAATTGCTTTAAATAAATAGAACTTGTGACATGGACTTTAAACTAACACCATGCACATAAATATCAAATCTTTAAAGCAAAGGGTAATAATTCTACCCACTGTAAATAAATTGCTTTAAATAAACAGAACTTGTGACATGGGCTTTAAACCAACACCGTGCACATAAATATGCCAAAACAGAAAATGCAATGATTAAGTCCTCATCTTTTGCTTTTTCTTTTTCTTGGTCTGCCACTTCTTTTGTTTGATTCCTTTTATTTTTATTTCACAATTCTGAAGTCATTTTAGTTACTCAAGAAATAATAGTAACAATAAGTTCCAATTGGTATTCCTCCTCCAGTGAGTTTCGAAAAAGTCGAAACAGTTCCTATAAGTTTTGGAGTCAAGAGTGTCTACAACTTATGAGAAGATCAAACCGTTAGATTTAATTCAAATTTTAGTATGATATGGTTAAGAGGATACCGAACAACTTTCCTGAAGAAACAATTTCGATCTGAGCTACCGAAATGGAGTTTTGGTACTCATAAGGTGGCTGTCCAGTTTTCTGTCGAAATTGGAAACTAGTTTGGTATTTCAGACATCTGTGACGATCGCACCGTTAAAGTTTTCTGAAATTTTGATATGTTGTAGATATTGAGTGGACGAACAACTTTTTTTTTTTTTTGAACACGAGGCTTTTTTTATATCATAAAAAACCCAGGGCAAAAGCCAACTGAACACAGAAAGCCCACAAAAGGCAAGCACAACAAAACAGACAAAGGGCTATGTGAGGGAGAACAACAGAACAAAGACGCTACCACAAAGGTGAGACGTCATCCCAACCCACGCCCACACCAAAAAACACTTACGGAGGGCAATGAAGTCCATCTTTGTTGAGAATGTGAACTAACGAAGATGGGGGTCGCATGACCCAAGTTTTACCGCACATCTCCAAATTAGTCCTCGACGCCAAATGGACGAACAACTTTTAAGAAGAAAGTATTTCAATCCGAGGTCCGCAAGTTGGAGTTCCAAGGCTGTTTACATGGTTGTCAAATTCTCTACGAATTTTGAGTCTGTACTCTTTTGCTTCTGCAAAGAATGATATACAGTCATATAACAATATATATATATATATATATATATATATTTACTTCATGAAAATCAGTAGTACAAAGATTTTAAGATGAAATGAAAAGATTTTCTTATCTATGAGATTCCATGCGACAGGTGAACAGGATTTGTGGCATTGTGCTTTCCACTGACATGAGAGCTTCTCGTGCTGATAACATGTTGTAAAATCGATGGTGCGTGCAGTGGAATAAATAAATAAGACACAAAATTTACGAGGTTCCTCTACAGTCAGTGTGATTGGAGTACGTCCTCGGGGCAGCAGTGGTGCTTTCATTATAATCTGAAATAATAGGAGTACAAAGATAACTCTCTCTATTATCTTCTCTCCTCTTCCTCTCTTTTCTCTCTTTCTTTTCCTTCCTCTCTCTCCCGTGAGTCCCTCACATTCATCTCCAATTCTTCCTTCTTTTTTTTTATCACCCCTTTTGAACACTTGTAATGCTCTATTTATATAGCAAACAAAACACTATTAAACTTGTGAAAGGTTTACTATGTGCATGTGGATTTACTATGTGCATGTGGGCATACATACCCACTATTTACAACAGTTCCTCGTTTATATAATACGTGTGTACTACTACTAGCAGAGAGGAGAAGGCCTGTTTCTGTTTAGGATTAACAAAAGAAGCTTCAAATCTTCAATTGACAAATCTGGAAAATAATGGACCCCAAAATTAGAGACCCTTCGCAAATTTGGGCTAAAAGCTAGCCCTCCTCGTGTCCAATCCAACACTTGCTGCAGGAGGAAAATTTCCACTTTTTTTTTTTTTTGGAAACGAGGAAAATTTCCACTTTGTGCACCCACGAATATAAAGCTACAAAATACAAGAGAAATTAAAATAAGAAACTTTCCCGGGCTTTTCTAATGCTCTCTCTCTCTCTCTCTCTCTCTCTCTCTCTCTCTCTCTCTCTCTCTCTCTCTCTCTCTTTTTGAGGAAGAAGAAATAAGAATCTTCCCATACATACAAAAAGCAACAAGCACACAACTACCATAAACTACTTTTGTCCCGATATTAATTTCATTATTTTCAATTCAAAACTTAATTGGATTCTCAATTTCATGATCGAGCGATGTTTATGCCTTTCAGCCTTGCTTTGCGAAGTTTATTTTTGGAAGGGTCTTTAATAAAAAGCTAGCTAGCTCAACAGACCAGACTGGAAACCATAAACCACATTTCTTGTAAAAAACATTCGAAGATGGATCGAGAAAACCAAATTTAAACATAAGTACCTTAATTTCTGTTTCTTGCTTGCTAGCCCTGTTAGACTTTATATATTTCATAAACAACTAAAAACACTAACTTGAAAGAATTCATATATTATGCTCAATTGATAAAGTACTCGAAGTCAACATGGCATGTAGGAAAGATCAACCATCTTTGATAGAACTGTGCGGAATAGGCTCAACCATGGACTTCTCCTTCAATGGAAATCGTATTGGAATCCTGCGGAATAATGTGTTAGTTGACCAAAGTTTTATGCACACTCAACACTCCTTTATACTCGAACTAATAGGACGTTCATGTGAGTTTTATGTGTGTTGTGAGCAAGGACCTTAGCCTTGTATTTATATGGACTTAACCCTAATGAATCTTCCCATAATAATGTCATTAGAATTCCTTGCAGTCCAAGGATAATTGATACACCAAATATCATTCCAAATAGGATAGAATTAGGAGCCTTTTCCCCAAGGAAATCCGAAATATATTAACTTTACTTGGGGTACAAGCTATAGCTATTATCTAAATCCTAATCTTATTTATATTCCAAACAATCCTTAAATTAACTGTGTAGACCTATTAACCGTTGGATTATGGTCCAACGTCCAACATTCTCCCACTAGGTCAAACTGTTAATTTAGAAAAGATCATTAATGGATTTATAAGCAAGATTACTTTATTGGCCAATGAATTTAGTCAACTAATAAGCTTCCTACATGTTCTGTCAAATGGAGTTTGCTTATCTAGAACTATCGGAGACTATGAACTTGGTAGAATCCATGAGCTCTTATAATCACTGAAATAAGCTCTCCATTCACATGAAACATACGTCATAGATTTGGTATTTAAGGTGAATCAAAACCTGAATTGAAAGCATCAATTCATTCACTTATTGGTCCTCCTTATCAATCTTTATAAGATTGCCTTATGCTTCCTATGAAGCTCATAAACTGCAGAACCAGCTTACTTTTGTGTCTAACAAAATTGATGACACAAATCTTTTGCAGTTTAAGACGTTCGCTGCTACTTTATGTGTTCTGAACTACAAAACCTAAGTACAAAACTCAATCCTCCTAGTACTTAGAACGCAACTAAAAATACACCTTTGCTACTCTATGGAATTCACAACATAAACAAAAGATTCAATCCATACCTTAATGCAGCTAGTAAATTTTGTTGCTTCCTTATTGTCATGAATCATAAACTAAACTAACTAACAGCTGCATAAAAACCTTCACAGCTTAGTAAATCATGACAACCTTATGTGAATGTGTAATGCCAACTTGGATCCTCATTCGACTAGTCATAACCGGCCACAATTTCAACTATATATAAGAATTGAAATTTAAACCCACGTTCATAAATCAAACAAGTAAGGCACATATCAACATAATTACCTAAACATCCCTTATGACATAAGCCACACATTTAAATTGTTCCTCCCTCTAATTAATTATATCTTATATCGAATGCGAGAAAGAAATACCATAACCAGATGCATATAATCATAAAAAAAAACATGTTATTGCACCTTACACTTAATCATATTATACAACAATTAATATGTTAAGCCAAATTCGTTTAGCAAGTATAACTTCATGTCAATTCTTTCAGTCACTACTTCCAAATAGTATGCACCAAACAACTTAAAAAACAACTGTCTTTACAAGAACTTAACCAAATAGTAGTTAATCATGTATGGCACGAGTGTTAAAACATGAGAATACTGTCATACATGCATACAAATTCCACAAACTTGACTTTAAAATTCTAGGGAGAAACATGCAAATATAAAACTAAGTATCATACTCAAAACTTTACAAACGTATATTAGCATTAGAACAACTCCCACGGATCTTTAGAACTTGCACATGTGACTTAGATTCAATGAGTGTGAAGCCCAATTACTTGTTTATCAATTCTCTCACTTGGGCAAGCACTCTGAAAAGCATATAGGTATTTATTTGTACTGGTATAGAATTTCCCAAAATATGTTGGTAAAGTAGTACACTAGCTATACCAAAAACCAAGATTCCAGCTTGAGGAATTACATAATTAACGTATAATTGATTTGTCCCAAAATCATATAGACTACACGAGAGACATTAAAATTTATAAAATAGAATATGAAATTGTTCTAGAGCTAAAAGATAGCTCAAATTTTTCGACGTATAACAAAACAATGAAAACTTCAGTCTGGACTTTTAACTGTGCACAGGTTACTAATAAAATCACCATAAATAGAGTACACCACCAATAAGCATGAACTTTTCCAGTCTATAAGTAGACATATCTATGAACAACATATCCAAATTTCAAGTCATTCTGAGGTCATTCAATCATTCGTTTGTTAAACTTAATTGAAACAATGAAAACTGCCAGACTAGACTTTCAACTGAGCGCGAGTTACTAATAAAACCCTCATAAATAAAATACAAAACCAAAAATCACGAAATTTTGCAGTCTAATAGTAGACATATATTTGAAGAACGTAATCAAATTTCAAGTTATTTGGTGATTAATAGCTCAGTCGTTTGTTAATTTCAAAATAAGTATTCTAGAAGAAAAATACTGTGCATCTATGTCAACTTGATAAACCACCAAAAATTCAATTCTTCATGTATTTTCGTAATTTTGGTGTCTAAAGAAGCTTTAAGAAATCTACTTCAACATATAACTTTATCATGAATAAATCTTGGACCATAAAGATATGCAAATAAACAACTAGTAAAAAAAACACTTTGCGCGACACAGGTCCTTCGTCGCGCAAAGTCAAAAAAACGTCGCGCAAAAATTAGCACAACGAACCTTCGTCGCGCATCAACCGTTGCGCCAAGGCCGTGACAGAAGGGTTTGCACGACGAAGAAGAGAACTGCGTCGCGCAAAGTAGTTTTGAGCGACGTAGGACCGCAAAGGCACTTTGCGTGACGCAGTTCTCTACGTCGCACAAAACTATTTTGCGCGACGTATAACATGCGTCGCACAAAGTATATGAGTCGCGCAAAGACACTTTGCGCGACGCAGATCCTACGTCGTGCAAAGTATCTTTGCGCGACGTATGTTACTCCTTCGTCGCGCAAACCACTTTTTTTTTTTTTTTTTGGCAAAAATATTTTTCATTTAATTTTTAATAAATATTGTAAATTCTAAACGATAATTAATAAACAAAAAAAAGTATTTGATTATAAAATATATGAAAATGTACATACAAAATGTCCGAACAAAAAAGAAAAAACTGCAACAAGTAGTCTTCTATGTTTGATACATCAAACTACTGGGTATCGGCTGGGCGAAATGGCTGGGAGGTCGAAGGTGGAGCAAGATTAGGTGCTAGCATCGGGATTTAGAGGCCGGACATCTGTAAAGCCCGTACAATAATACTCATCTGCTCGCCCTAGGCCCTCATATGCTTGCCCTGGGCTGCAAGTTGACCTTTTAGGGTTGTCACTTCCTCCTTCAAGGCATTGACCTCTCCTGTGGTTGATCTGGAAGAGGAGGCACCCATCTCACGAACCCGCGCCTTCCCTGTACACCGAACAATAAAAATATAACATTAGAAACTAGTCCTTTCTTGCATTTGAAACTAATCAATTAGCAGCCAAAGTAATATCATATCCTTTCTTGCATTTGTTCACACACACACACATATATATATATATATATATATATATATATATATATATATATATAAAGCAGTAGTGCAATGGTAGAAACAATACTAATTAACGATGTCAACTATACTTTAAACCAATAGGATCAGATGTTCCGTTTATGTGTTTCTTGATTATTTTGGTCTCAAGTTAATATGTCGTATTTTTATTTGTCGTAAAATACATGTAAGAAAGCAATTCTAAGTAGATATATACTTGATGTTTATCCAAAAGCTATCTTCAAACACATTGACAATATTCTTAGTGCAGTTATTAAATTCTATTCCTGCAATCTAACTAAGAAAGCTTTAATTATCATGGCCTATCTGACATGGACAAATCAATCATCAAACATAGACAGTCCTTATGCACCTAATTATACAGCATGGGAAGCATGACTTCATCAGTCAACAAACATACACAGTCCTTATGCACAAATCAAAAGTGGCATCAAGAAAAACTTTAACTACAAATGTGAGAACAATCATCGCGTTAGAAATCATTTATCAATCTTAAATAAGTGTCCATACAAGCAAAGTGTTGGCAACAAACCCCGTGGACATGTGTAAGAAAAAGATTAGAAGCACAAGTGTAAGAAAAGGAAAGCTGGATAAGTTACCTGCTTCCCATTCTCATCCATGATAATCATCCTCGGCAACGATTGAACCTGCATTAAGAAATTTGACTCTCATACAAAGAGAAATAGGTTCACTAATACAAAGAGAAATAGGTTCACTAATGCCCAAACTCAATACAAGCAAACGACGAGACAACAATCTTAGAACTTATCTGGAAAGAGATCCAAGGGTAGCACATGAATGGAGATTAAAACACGTATGCATATATGATAAGACATCCAATCCCTGCAGAAGACAGATCAATACAAAACATATTTGACTATTTGACATGACTATCATCAGACTCTTCTTACGATACTGTGAAGCATCCAGCTTCAGCCACAATCCTCTTTTCATAAACTTCATATAAAAAGGTCATACCCAGTGCACAAGGCTCCCGCTTTACGCAGGGTCTGGGAGAGGTGAATGTCGGCTAGCCTTACCCCCATTTATGGAGAGGCTGCTCCCAAGTTTTCATAAACTTCATATAAAAAAGAAAAATCATGTGCTATTCTTATAAGCATGAATGTAGCAGAGTTCTTAAACCCACAAGGTTTTTTAACTTAATCAATCTGACCTATTAAATAAACAGCCTACGCAACACGAATTTACATAATTTTCACATGTTAATAAAACAGAATGATTTGTATATTCATATGACAGTTAAGATGGTATGAGAGCAATATTTAACACAAAAGCAGAAGGAAAATAAGGAGCTTGCAGAGTAGAAACAATGGTTACCATTCACCATGATGGAAACCGCGTAGCGTAGTTCCCTGTAGCCCCTAAAACATCCACAAACGTATGTATGAACTAAGAAATATTTGTACAAAGAACATTAAACAACCAGGTATGGCGTGCAATGGACAATGCTATTCACGAAATGGATGAAATTTACAGTCTAACAATATAAATTGGTTTTATCCATTTACAAATTTATAAACTACGCGCATTAGTTCTCGCATCTTGTTATGCAAGGGTGTGCACATCGTATTGTATCTTGGCTCATACTTGCGATTCACTCAAATTTTACAACATTATGCAAAGCTTGTTTGATTTGAAAGAAGAAAGAAAAAAAAGTAATATTGATAAATGCTGTCATTACTTTTACCATGTCAAGGAACTCTATAGGACTGTTCTCATAATCCATCTCGTCCTCGGATAGGTAGAGCTCATGGTCAGGGCTACGAGATACATAGTACCTCCATTCGCCATTCTCAATTTCGCGACAATTAGGGCATTCCATGATACCCTTTACATTGAATGCAGAACCAATGCAATCTGAAGAAAAGTGAGAGTTCAGGACATCAAACAAAAAATAACAAACTCTCGTATGATATGGTAAGCATAAGAGAGATAAGCATAAACCAGCACACTGCATTTAGACCAAAAGCCATTTGAAATAGCTCCAACCAAGTTTAATGAGAAAACCAACAACTATTAATAAACTCAATTTACACCCCTTGAGTTCTAAGATTTACATCAATGCTGTTGAAACAACCAATTCTCGAACAACTTAGGCACACGCATACACACAACTAAGTGAAGGCTCCTGCCAACTCAAAGAAATACAACTCAGAGAAGACCAAGTAATAATAAATTAGAGCAATTGAAAACATGAGAGGACTCCAGGACGTACCAAACTTTTGAATGGGAAAGTTTTACTTTGCAAGACAAATATCCTTGTGGTAAAGCACACCCTCTTTGTTCTAAATATGAGCTGCCATGTGATAAAACTTAAGAAATGAGTCATTTCTCACTTAAACAAAGGCAATATACAGATTAAGGGAACAAAGGCAAACCAAAGTTCATTACATTTAATAGGTCTCAAAGCAAATTGAAAGCTTAAGTACATGGAAGATAAGGTTGGCTTGTAGCTACCCTTTGAAATAAAAGTAGTAATTCAATGATTAAATTGATAATATCATAAAGTTCATAGCTAGCCAGCTAAGCTTAAGTAAATGGAACAATAATTACTACAAAACCAGGAAAAAAAATATCCATTTTATGTCTCTTAACACAACACTAAAATGCAGCTAATAGTTATTCTAATACTTAGAAAATCGAATAATACATATGTACCTACAAGAACCCTCAAACAAGTATGAGCCTCGGCAGCTTTGTATCTCTTACACGGAAATAACAGCAAATGATCAAAAGCAATCCAATTCTTTCACCCTTTACCCTCAACTCATTCAGATTACCCCATAAATTTACTACAACCCCCCAAAACCATAAATCTACAGCAACCCCCCAAAGCCATAAATTTACAGCAACCCCAGAAATTCATAAATTTTACTACCCCATAAATTTACAGCAACCCCCCAAAGCCATAAATTTACAGCAACCCCAGAAATTCATAAATTTTACTACCCCATAAATTTACAGCAACCCTCAAATCACACTCTAGACCTAGAATGGGGTAGTAAAACTGAAATCTGATACACAAACTAAAAATTGAAATCTGATACACAAACTAAAATTGAAATCTGGACCAAATAAAACCTTAATTATCATATGTTGAACGATTAAAGCAAAAGAGCAAAACATTGAGAGAGAGAGAGAGAGAGAGAGATGTGAAGGGACCTTCGGAATTGAGACGGAGTGAGATGAGCGAGAGGGAAGAGAGAGACCAAGATGAGCAAGGGGGTTCATTTCCTGCATACAAGTAGCTAAATTGGGGAAAAATACAAATTAAAGATTGAAACTTTAGCTGAATCTGAGAAGAAGATAGACCTGATTACTTGAGACGAAAACTACCCAAAAACGCCAGCAATTCTTCCCAGAAACGGGATTAACCGAATTGATAAAGTTAGTGAAAATTTGTGGACAAAACTGCCCAAATTTGTGAGAAATTTGTTAGGATGAAAAAAAGGGGAAAGGGAAATTTGTTTGCAGATGGGCGAGAGGGAAGAGAGAGACCAAGATGAGTAAGAGCAGAAGGATCGACGTTTTGTCCTATAAAAAAAAATTGGGAAATTTAAAAAAAAGGCGCCTATTATTTACAACTGGACCGCCAAAATTTAAAACTTTGTGCGACGTAGGTGCATCTGCGTCGCGCAAAACCGCTTTGTGTGACGTATGTGCACCTACGTCGCGCAAAGTTTTTTTTTTTTTTTATTCCTTTTGCTTATGAGTACAAAATTAATAAATTAAAATCTACTTAGTAAATATATATACCATTGAACTTGATGGAAACGTATAGTAAATATATATACCATCAAATTTAAAGCTACTTAATTAATAACTATATATATATCATTCAATTTCTTAAGTGTTATAACATAATAAATAAATTTAAAACTACTTAATAAATATATATATCATTCAATTTCTTAAGTGTTATAACAGAATAAATAAATTTAAAGCTACATAACAAATATATATATATATATCATTGAACTTGACGGTTATAAACGAAAAATCACAATTTAACGGTTATTTTAACTCCGATTTTGATGTTTTTTTATAGCTACACTCCTTGATCCTATATGAATACAATGAACTAATTTGATCGTCAATTTAAAATATTTACACAAGTGGATAACACAAAATCTTATGTTATACCTAATGAAAGTGTAAATAAACTCCCAAGTGTTAGTGAATCTATTGTTTTGATGAGATACACATTCTACGAAACTAGTTTCAACGATCCAACCGTCAAACTTGTTTGTATATACTTTGAGATCGCATACGCCAAAAATCGCAAAAAACAAACATGTAGAGATGATGTAACTGGACAAAACTTTTCGACGGTTTAAACGAAAAATCACGATTTAACGGTAGTTTTAACTCCGATTTTGATGATTTTTTACAGCTACACTCCTTGACCCTATATGAATACAATGAACTAATTTGATCGTCAATTTAAAATATTTACACAAGTGGATAACACAAAATCTTATATTATACCTAATGAAAGTATAAATAAACTCCCAAGTGTTAGTGAATCTATTGTTTTGATGAGATACGCATTCTACGAAACTAGTTTCAATGATCCAACCGTCAAACATGTTTGTATATGCTTCGAGATCGCATACGCCAAAAATCGAAAAAAAACAAACATTCAGAGACTAAGTACGGGACAAACCTTTTCGACGGCTATAAACAAAAAATCACGATTTAACGGTTATTTTAACTCCGATTTTGATGATTTTTTAAAGCTACACTCTTTAAACCCATATGAATACAATGAACTAATTCGATCGTCAATTTAAAACATTTACACAAGTGGATACCACAAAAGAAAAAGGCAATGAAAGAACCCCAAAAGAAAAGCAAAAAAAAAAAAAAAACTTTGCGCGACGTAGGTGCATCTGCGTCGCGCAAAACCGCTTTGCGCGACGTATGTACACTTACGTCGCGCAAAGTTAGGAAAAAGGGTAAAACATTGCAGGTTTGGCGCCAAAACTTTGCGCGACGAAGGCCGACGTCGCGCAAAGTGCCGTTGCGCAAAGGCCATTTGCGCGACGTTTTGTGTTTGGCGTCGCGCAAACAAACTTTGCATGACGAAATTTTATGCGTCGCGCAAGATTCCGTCGCGCAAACATGTTTTTCTACTAGTGAACATAGCAGCAGATTTCAATGTATACCTTAGGCAATTGTGGTTAACCTTCATGTGTTCAACAACATATGCTCCATTTAATTTTGAGAAGAGAAGACAACACATAACAAACATTAAATCACATAGTCAATCTTGAAGAAATCGCAAAATTTTTAACAAGATAAACATACCATCATCTCTGAATACACTATAATATGCCACTTTCGAACTGAAATAAGGCAAATTTAATCAAACGTGTAACTCGATCCAAAATTAATTTAAACCAATGAAGGTTACATTTGGTCAAGAAACCTTAAGACCAAACAAATTCTATGTCATGCTTTATCTATCCCAGTATGGGATTTAAGGGGGCTCATTTAAATATAGAACTATTATGACTTTATATTCACAAATGAAAAAATACACCATAGACTTCACAACTGAAACAACTCGCACCTTTGTTTGGTTGAAGCTTAATCAGTTTTTAGTGTTAAAATATAAATCATGTGAGCAAAATATAGACATGAAAACTATCCACCTTTGTTTGGCAATCAGTTATCACAAGATTCACATAATCCATACTTTACACTAAGCCACTAGTAATTGAACCAATAAGACTAGTCACGCCTTTGTTTGGGGATATAGTCATATTGTTATGACTACTAATGCAATTCGATCAACTAAACTTTGAATTTTTAGCAGCCCTTGAATCAATGGAACAGATTTGTTGTGTCCCATTCGCCCAAGAGCATCTCAAAAACATTGATCTTATGATAACTTTTAGCATGTCTTAATAATAAAAAATTTCAACAAAGAGCATGCTTATTTAGAGAAAACATGCAAATTTTCGGTTTTAATTAGACCTAATATTTTAAAACATGTGAAGCTAATTTCATCTAGGATCTAAACCATGCATTAGTTCCATATATGCATGATAAGAAAAATAGCTTGCTATAGAATTGAAAAACTGAAAGCAATTCTAGCATGAATTACGCAAAATATTAGGCAACCAAATATTGATATATACGAATGATTTTTCCAGTTTTAGTTATTCACTAGCATTCATGCCCGCGCGATGCTGCGGGTTCATCAATAGTGACATTATTTTTTCAGTAGGACATGACATTTTAATTACATAATAGAAAATGATAGAAGACAGAAATTGTAAAAATGAAGTTGATCAAAAGATTAACAGCAATAAACTACTCATTATTCGAAATATACATGAAAGTTGTCATTCACATGATCCAAATGGTAGTTAATGCAGAGGACAAAACAGAAGGAAACAAATGTTATAGCAGCTAAGTTGAATAATTGCAGCAAGCAAACAAATAGAAGACTCAAAAATTGGAAATGAAAGCAGGTAACATTGAGTTTTAATAACCGAAAAGGGACCTCATTTAAGCAGCTCCACAGCAGCATTTATACTTGGATGATGAGCTGCAAAAACAGAAAAGAAAACACAAATTAAACTAAAAATATAGAATTTAACACTAATCCAAGGATTAAATATTAAATATCAAATATAAAGTCATTAGGATTAGAAATCCAAACAATAAGCAAATCACAATACCAATTTGATTTTATATGAGAAGAATGAATATGTATAAATTGAATATCAATCATATATATATAGACTAACCTAAATAGAAACAGTCAAATTAAAAATTAAGATCAAAAGACTGATCACACACTCTATTCATCTAAATAAACCTAAGGGTTATTATTCACCCCCTGCTTCAGCTCAAGTTCAGAGGCACTATTTGAATGTGTTAGGCACCCAGAAAATGAAACAAAAAATCGTAACTTTCCTAGAAAATTTTACTTCTTTCTTTGACTGATTACCCGCTTTCACTCACTTCAATCCTCTACGAACCCATAATTTTTTCAATCCTGGGATCCCTAAAAAAATCACCAGAATATAAATTTCTTTGCTAAAGAATAGGAAAGCAAAAAAAACCTAAAAACAACAAAATAAAAACCTCATGAACAAAATTGTTGAATATAAAAAAATAATTGGCAAAAGCAAGGAAATAAATAAGGAAAATAGGTTTTGGTTCCGAAGCTCACCAATTTGATCCTCTCAGCAACGACCAATTCGAATCAGTAATGTGAAAACACCAAAATTTTGATAATTGAATCTCCAGGTCAGCGACCCAAGGAGCAGAACCAAGGCACAGAAAATTGATTTAAGCCGGTTTCTACCGTTGGACACACACGGACAAAGCCAGAATCAGAGAGGCAATACAAATCGAGAGACAGCAGTGGAATGAAAAACAAAAATCCACTGGATAAACTCGAAACAGAGATCTGATCGACGATGCTTTCAAGGGTTTGAGAGGAACAGAGCAGGCCGTAATCGGCGAGGCACCACAAACTGAGATCGATAAAGGATAAGGTCGAGAAGAACAGAACATAGATCTAGATCTGTGAGAAGGCAAGGGAAAGCAAGAAAAAAAAATGGAAAACACTCGGTCCAAATAGAGAGCATCCATCGACGACAAACGCGTGGAAGTAATGGACAAAAGCGTCTTTTAAATGTGGGAAGAAGCAGCAAAACGGCTAAGCAAAGAAAAAATCAGGGGTATTTCCGCCATTTTACTATTGCTGAACAGTGCCATCATCAACTGAGTTTTAGTATATATAATATCAATTATTTTCGGTTTGATCATATATATTAATTTGAAAACGTTAACTAGTCCAAATAGAGATTGAGCATGCAGTAGCATATTAATGAAGTAAGAAAAGATGCTAGTTTTATAAAAGAAAATTGCAAACAAAATCTATGTAGCAGTGAGCTTGAAGACAAATTAAATCCTGATATATGTCTTATTTCAGATAGAACTCATGAGTTGAATACGATATATTCCTTGATTTTGTAAGGTACCCCATTTAACATGCATTTAGTCATATGTTTCAACTAGCATGCTAATACAACAATAATATATATTCATGAAACAAATGTGATTTAGACACATTGTAAGGATGTACTTACATTGAAACTGCTTTGCGACAATAGTTGTTTCATACACTGCTTCAAGACCATCACATATGTGACATACACAATCCTATAAGCTTCATGATCAGAGGTGTCCTCTAATGTTCTTAACGAGGTTGTTCCCTTTTTAGCCAATTTCAGCAGCAATACATATCTATGGTATTCAATCAATAATATAGTTTGCATACTATTGTCTTAACAGTTAATTAATCTCATAATACCAAAGCATGTGCTATAACATAAGCAATATACATATGAAGTATCATTAGTAATTTATATGGCCAAGAACATGAAACACAATTTACATTAGTAGTACCCAGAATCTCCAGAAAGTAATTTATCAAAAAACTTGAACAAGGAAACCAAGTCAAAACCATATGTTAAAACAAATTGTGGGTTGCCACATATTCTTAATGCTTATTAACATCCTTAAATTCTCTATGTTGCCAAAAAATTATGCAATAACCTTAAATGATGATAAAACTAATAAGGTCGTGTACCTTTCCTTTTTCTAGGAATATAAGCATGATAAAATAAATGTTATATGGAGGAGATTTGGAAGTCCGAAAATAATCTGAGGTGGGACCGACATTACCCTTCTTAATGCTTGGAATTTTGCTACCAAAATTCTAAAAATTATTTTCTTTTCAGACACTGTATAATATCAAATCTTTTGGGATATCACCATCGCTTCCAAGATTGATTTTCCATCTCTCTCGTAGTCATACACACACACACATATATATGTTATATTTATTAGGGTTTAGGCTTCAACCAAACAAACATGACAAAATAAACGTTATATATGCCATATGCCATTCCTGAAATTCTATGTGTTGACAAAAATAAAAAAGGAAACTAATAGGTTTGTAACTTTATAGCGCCATGTTTACCTTTTGCCGAAATATGTATGTGGCTAAAAAAAAGTTTACCATCATGCCGTTGAATACATACATATGCCAACTCCAAAAACTTCCAAATCATGACGAATATACTTAATGCCTTTTTCCTAACTTTCTAATTTTAACATCCCAAATTATATGTCCACAACCACATAGGAGACTCAATTAATTAAGGTAGTTGTGATAAAGCTAATAAACACGTATAAACTCAATAGGATAATGAAATCGAAACAGTATGCAATATCAATTAATAGTCTGTAATATTCCTTCAAGTCAAAGGACAAGTTTTAATATATATAGCTATCTCAAATTTCAATATGAAATTTAGGTTACAACACAATTCACATTGTCAACCAATTTCTTTTTGCCGTGAAACATGAGTATGGAAATTGAGCAAAACTTAAAACATGTCATCGATTCAAGACATCAATTTTTAGGGTTTACCGAGTAGGTCTTTAGTTGTATTACGACCTGCTCTGATACCAACTGTTAGACTTTATATATTTCATAAACAACTAAAAACACTATCCTAAAGGAATTCATAAATTATGCTCAATTGATAAAGTACTCGAAGTCAACATGGCATGTAGGAAAGATCAACCATCTTTGATAGAACCGTGCGGAATAGGCTCAACCATGGACTTCTCCTTCGGTGGAAATCGTATTGGAATCCTGCGGAATAATGTGTTAGTTGACCAAAGTCTTCTGCACACTCAACACTCCTTTATACTCGAACTAATGGGGTGTTCATATGAGTTTTATGTGTGTTGTGAGCAGGGACCTTAGCCTTGTATTTATATGAACTTAACCCTAATGAATCTTCCCATAATAATGTCATTAGAATTCCTTGCAGTCCAAGGATAATTGATACACCAAATCTTATTCCAAATAGGAAAGAATTAGGAGCCCTTTTCCCCAAGGAAATCCGAAATATATTAACTTTACTTGGGGTACAAGCTATAGCTATTAACTAAATCCTAATCTTATTTATATTCCAAACAATCCTTAAATTAACTGTGTAGACCTATTTACCATTGGATTATGGTCCAACGTCCAACAAGCCCCTCTATGCTTTAAAAAAAGTAACTAATGCCAACTACCGAAAGGAATTATAATGCAAATCTAGTCACCAGTCCAGATGGAAGCCGGGAGGTGGTAGTCCGCTGCTCGCATAGAGAAAATGGGGTTGCAGAATCTGTACATTGTCAGGTATTTGAGAAATTGGTTACCAGTGTTTGATGAAACTAGATGTAGTATTGGTTGTGATGATGATTTTGTAAGAACGTGCATGCTTGAAATGCAATCTGGACTTTTCTTGTTTGGTGAACATGAACGACGTCCTATTTCTCTTTTTGAGCAGTTTAATTTGGTGGATGAGCAAGCTTTCTGTGCTAGCTAGTCGTATTTCTCTGACATTTACATCTTGTCTGGCTGTTAAGCCCTTAAAACCTTTGAGAGAGGCGCCTTTCTTAAAAATTTAATCTTGATAGCTCGTGGAGCCGTTGTGGCTTATTCTGTGGCCATGGTTTTGGAAATTAGGCACCTTACTCAAAGATTTAAGTCTTCCTGATTCTATATTAATTTGTTGGGGATAATTATACTCGATAGCTGAGAGTCGAACAAGATGATCTTACTTCAGTTTTCCTGCACTGTGGCACCAGTTAATTATGTTCTAGTATACGTGATGAAATTATTTACTTGTGTGAAGTAAGGAAAGCAGAAAAATGCTAATATGAAATTATTTGCATGTATCATGTATTAAGATGATATACATGAGCATATACCCGGAACTAGTAAATTAGCTTTATGATCACTTAGTAACTGCATCCATAGACACTTAACTACAATTCAGATTGATTAATTTTTTCGTTTGCTTAGGAGAAGGGGAGCCTCCATGCTTTTTACCTTGGTGGTTGTCATTTCTATCTTTGGTGTCTCTGCCGGAAATGTTTTTCATCTACATAGAGCCTTTCCAATGAATCACCATGTCGAGCTAGAGCAGCTCCAAGCACAGGACACAGTCAGGCACCACCAGTTTTTGGGTGGGGTTGTAAACGTGTCGGTCGCCTTACCAAAACATATCCACTATCCCATCGGGTAAATCTTTTCATCCTTTATCCTCTGTTTTGTATGGTAAGGTTTAGCGGACGGGTAATCTCAGTTTTAGGTTTTTCTTGCTTCAAACTGCGCAGGACATTTACTTATTTGATTGCTGGAAATTGATCCTGTCTATATGTTGGAGGCTGTTGCATAGGAACAGGCATAATTAAAGCAATTTGTGTCACTACCTTATCACATTCTACTCGTGTAACTTTTGTCTAGATTTTGTAGAAAGTAGCAATTTGAGATAGTACCATACATAACTTGTATAAATTTTCTCAGACATAAATATGACAAGTTCTTATATCATATTTCTCTTCTATTTTAGTCTCTAATTAGGTTTTACCAAAATTTTAATTGTATAGAAAGTCAATGACAAATTTTTTTAAATGATTTTATGAATCTAGGATCTATTTGACGAAGGTGAAAATAGGCTCTCCACCAAGAGAGTTCTATGTGTTGATTGACACGGGCAGTGAGGTGTTTTGGGTTTCCTGCAGTTCCTGCAATGTATGCCCTAGATTTACTGGACTTGGGGTAAGTTTTTATTTTGTTTTTCTTTCGTTGTATGCTATTTTTTTTTAAGTTTTTATACTTTGCATGTTCAAATCTCTGCTACAACAGTTTAGAGAGATTTTCGGACTGTTACAAAATTAATTGTCTATTGTCGTAGATATTGGTGTATTTATTGGAAAGTGTCCTTAGTGGTTGGTTGTATATTGCCTTATGCAACTGGTCCAGGTCATTAGAGTGTTAGAAGTGTTTGCGAGGAGGTTACAAAGGGCGTATGACTTGTTAGCTAAGTAAGCTTACACTCTAGTTGTATAAATAGCTCGTTTGATTTATAACGATTCCTGATTTCGTTTTACTGAACACAAAGCCTTTCATTCTCTTACTTCCTATTCCTCTTTTATTCTTTTCATTTTCTCAAAAGGGTATGTTTATACCATATTTAGACCTCGTATAAATACTCGAAGGACTTAAATGTAATTATGTAATAAATGAATGGGCAAATATGTAATTAGGGGAGGAGCCCTTATTCTATAAAAGGGCCTCCTCACCCTCACAAACCCTAAGCCTCCTCACATCCCCTAAACTCTAAGCTCTCTCTCCCTCTTCAACAAAGAAATATAATACAATCAGTGTGGACGTAGCCCAAACCTTGGGGTGAACCACGATACATCTTGTGTCATTTACATTTTATGCAGATTTACGGTCGGATTTACGTTATACCAAGACCATCCGGTTTTGTGCATCAACAGAGTGCTTACTTGGGGACAAGGGGAGTATACACAATACTCGGCTCCAAAATCTCCCCCAGTACAAGTGTACCTCCACCATCGCCATCTCCCTTTAAACAGTGGGAGAAGACATTCGGAGTTATCCCTCGAGAGGATAACTGTGATACGACAGACAATGGACCTTGGCTTAATCCCAATATCCCATTGAGTGAAAGCTCGGTCTCAGCGAAAAGACCGGACACCGTGGTAGAACACCTGATTCAGAAAATATCAAGGAAATAATGTTCACAACATCATCGTCTTTTGCTATACTATCTATGTGGCAACTGCTAGCTATGTGGCAACACTACCAGGCAAAGTACACTAAATAAAGTATACCTCAATTTAGCATTAATTCTAACAATTAAGCTCTAATAAAGAGATGCTGAGCATTTTCAATTTGAGCCAATTAGTAATAAACGGATGCTATGAAATTTTATTATTTATTTTACTCACCTGAAAATAATGGGTGTTGAAGATCCATGTGCACCTTGGGAGTGCACCGGAATCATATCAAGAGAAAACTCATCTGATATGAAATAACCGGTGGCTTCTTCTCCGCCCATATACAAAATACTATACTCACACTGGTTGCTCTCGTCAGAGCAATGTTTGCACCTTCGGTCCGAACAAGGGAGCAGTCCCGCAGTAGAGGAATTGTCATAGTCATAGAGACTAATTGGAGTCTGTTAAACATGTTAAAGTGCACTTAGGAAAACGAAATAATAGAGAAGATTAGCATTGAAACAAAACTCTGGTAAACATATACATAGTGAGTCATGACCTCAATCCAAGCAATAAATTACACTTCAATACTATTAACTACATTGAAGGATTTGAGAAAATGAAGAAGAAAAGAGGAACATGAAGCAAGAAAATGAAAGGCTTTGTATTCAGTAAAAAGAAATCAGGAACAAATCAAATGAGCTGCAGAGCTATTTATACAACTAGAATCTAAGCTTTACTTAGCTCGGAAGCCTTTAACTAATTATGTAACCTCTCCTAACTAACACTTGTAACCACTCTAACGACCTGAACCAGTTACATAAGGCCATATACAAATAATCACTCATCACTACCCCCACCCCCCAGAAAAACAAATCTCAAATGGGGAACCCCAGTTTTGAGATTAGCACATTGTCTCACAAACACAGGACTGCAATCCCTTTGTTAGAATGTCTGCAACCTGTGGGCATGTACTGAACAATACTATCATCCTTCTGAAGGTTACGGCTGAATATGATGTGTGGACAGATCCATTTGTGAAGACAATGGACAATCTGGAAGATTTCTTAACTGGCTCTGATTGTGGGAATTGGACATATCGAACAGCACACGAAAAACAACCTCTACTTTTAGACCCACAAAAGGTGGCTCTGCTAAACAGAGGACTATGAAGTCCCAACATCTCTGTAGACTTTTGATGGAATTTCACCAAAACAGCTGCTATATATAGGAGTTGTACACATTGAAATGGAGCATGTTGATTTCTGGACCGAGAGCTGGATGCGTTTGTGGACTGAGAAGGAAAGGGTCTCAGGGACTATCCGACAATACTATAAGCATTAGGCATTGAAACTAGAGATTGGGGTTAACGATAAACAGGAGCATTAGGAATGTAGCTTTCATGAGGTGGAATCATATTCATAGCAGAAAATAATTCAAAGAGATCATGTGCTTTCATCATTGAGCGGCTTCAACAAACCTTATTCCAGAAAACCAAAACCAAACAAATGAATGCAGGGATTACCCTTCATGGGATTTACTTGCTCAAGATTACTCTTTGTGGGATTTACCCTGTTGATGCACAAAACCGGATGGTCTTGGTACAACGTAAATCCGACCGTAAATCTGCATAAAATGTAAATGACACAAGATGTATCGTGGTTCACCCCAAGGTTTGGGCTACGTCCACACTGATTGTATTATATTTCTCTGTTGAAAAGGGAGAGAGAGCTTAGAGTTTAGGGGATGTGAGGAGGCTTAGGGTTTGTGAGGGTGAGGAGGCCCTTTTATAGAATAAGGGCTCCTCCCCTAATTACATATTTGCCCCTTCATTTATTACATAATTACATTTAAGTCCCTCGAGTATTTATACGAGGTCTAAATACGAGGCCCTAAATATGGTATAAACACACTCTATCCTTGAACTTTTTTGTTTAATTGGATCTTTTGATGAATATTTCATCCTTTTGAGTTAACATAACTAGTTTTAATTTCTATTTCAGAAAGTCTTATTATGCAATCAACCTTGAAAGCATTGCAGTCAATGGGCAAATCTTGCCCGTTGATCCAGCAGCTTTCAGAACATCAGATGATCGAGTTACCGTTGTTGACACTGGAACCACATTGGCATATTTTGTAGAAGAGGCATATGAACCTCTTGTTCGTGCGGTATGTTTGTTTACTTTGTTTGATTGCCATTGTCACTTGCTATTCTTTTTTTTTTCTTTTATATCATTTCCCTCTCATTCTTGAGTATGTGGTTGTTCAATCTCTATTCTTTGTTCGAAACTGATTTTGTGTTTGTTGTTTGTGCAGATAACTTCGGCTTCCAACTTTGTGTCTCCCATCATTTCAGGAAAGTCACAATGTTATCTGATCTACACCAGGTCAGTTCTCTCCTGTTCTCACATAGTCACTCTCTTAAAGAAAACGTAATGACATAATGTATTTCCATTAACCTTTCAGTTTGGGGAAGTCATTTCCTTCGGTCACACTCAACTTTGCAGCTGCTGCGTCAATAACTTTGACACCACAAGACTACCTGCTATATTCAGGATCTCATGTAAGGTTTCCTAACCAAAAGAAAAAAAAATGCTATTTGTTCAAAGCAAATGAATATTATTGTACTAATGATGTATGTAGTGGTAAATTAAATGGTTTGTTCTATTCCATTGGTTACAGGTTGGTGCTGCTATGTGGTGTCTAGGTTTCAAGAAAACTCGGGAAGCAAGCCGAGGCTTCACAGTGTTAGGAGGTTAGGCCTCAACACTATTAAAAATTTCAGCAAAATGTTCCAGTATTTATTGTCTTTACTCTTACTATTATTATACTTGTTTTTTAACTTGGATTGCAGATCTTGTTCTGAGAGATAAGATTGTGGTATATGATTTAGCCCGTCAACAACTCGGATGGGCTAATTACAATTGTAAGTCTAATTAAACTACTCTTTTCGTTTCTAATTTGCTTCCCATACACACTTTTTTGTATGTTGAGTTTATGGTAAATACTCACTAATGTTGTATTTCTTTTCAGGCTCATCACCGGTGAATTTCTCTACGGCTTTTCACCCGACACACCGAAATGGAAGCAGTGGCTCATCAGGAGACACACTAATCAAGTTGCTAAAAACTGTGACTCTGCTCCTCTTGATGCATTTGTTCAATCTGTATATGTGATTTACACAACTTTCAGCATTCAAGCTTGTATATGTTATGTGCACTGAGACATAAAACCCTTTAGGGTTTGATTTCTATCCTCCTCTTCTAAATAGCAAATTAGCAATAGAAAAGGGTCCGCAGGACCTGTGTTTTATGTTTTCATTCGGGATAGTTAGCCTTCCTCCATCTTTTACTTTTCTTCCCCCCAAATTTATAGTGGTCAATAATAATACAGCGAATGAAGTCTGAATGTAAATGCAAAGACTGGAAAGAGCGAGTTGTGCTTATTTTTGGGCAAATTATAAGAATGCCGTTTATAGTTTTGACCTAATTTCCACCAACTTCCCTTTACTTTGGATTTTGTCAACTTTTACCAATGTAGCTTTACAATTATCTCACAACCACCCTCACTTCCGTCGATTGGAAATTTTTTTTCTTTGTACTTTTAACACAATACGTTGAAATGAAGGAAAGCTTATTTATTGATATCCCCGATAAGCTACAAATATGTACATATACATGAGTCAAAATAAACACACAAGAGGGAGCCTTCACAAAGGTTGCTTAGGAGAAGTCTCAGCAGTCGGTAGAGCCCCAGAAAGAGAAGGCACCGGAGGGGGATCATTTGGAGCCTCAGTACTGGACAAAACCCTAGAAGGAGGAGGCATCGGAGGTTGATCATTCGGAGCTTCATTACGCGGTACAGCCCCAGAAGACGAAGGCAATAAATGCCTTTGGAACAAACCCACAAATCTCTGATGATCAAGTAAAACCTGACCATCAGTTTCCTTCATTTGGTCCAGCTTCCTCTTCATGTTTGTAGCATAGTCATGTGCGAGCCGGTGCAACTGTTTATTCTCATGCTTGAGCCCTCTAATCTCCTGTTTGAGACTCATCACTTCAGCCGCCAATGATTCAACTTGGCGGGTTCGAGCAAATAGGCGTTGGGCCATATTAGACACAGAACCTGCACACTGAACACTGAGAGCCAGCGAATCCTTAACAGCTAACTCATCAGACCGTTTGGAAAGTAGTCTGTTATCTTTGGGAGTGAGAAGGTTCCTGGCCACCACCGCAGCGGTCATATCATTCTTCATCACGGAATCCCCAACGGTAAGAGGACCAGTAGGGGAGACGAAGGATGGGCGCCATATGTTGTCTGGAGAAGGCGGGGCTGCCTCTTCAACAAGGTTCAAGTCAAAACGACGGTCGGAGGGGCCAGACATTTTCAAAGGTGTTGAAGAGAGAAGAGGTCGGACAAATCAAGATCTTAGAAGTGCAAGAATGAAGCTTCTACTGGTGGAGATTCAAGTGTGCTTTGGAACTTAATGCCAGCCCCTATAAAAATCTGCACTCGACGGAGCTTCAGAAATCGAAGAGGCGCCTGCTCAGAAATCGAAGAGGCGTTTGCTTTCTCAAAAGCTGGGCTGCTTAGAGATCACGAGGGTTGATCTCAGAAATCGAAGAGGCGTTTGCTTTCTCAAAAGTTGGGCTGCTCAAAGACCACGAAGGCCGATCTCAGAAATCAAAGAGGCGCTCGCTTTCTCAAAAGCTGGGCTCCCCAGAGACCACGAGGGCCGATCTCAGAAATCGAAGAGGCACCTACTTTTCCAGCCTTGTCAGCACCTGTCACACGCACACTCAGCTTTGCGGAAATTATGGGCATTCTGTCGAAGATTTCTGGGGAAGTAGAAAACACATGAATCTTACTGTTCAATCACCCATTTCCCACACGCAACAATAGCTCATGGGTACCACAGATAATTTTGCCAAAGTTCTCTGCCAAAGTTGAGCACGTGAAGCTTGCAGCTCCCACTACATCGCTCTGACCAAGAAGGGTAAAAGAATAGCAAAGAAACAGCACTAACAAAGTTTAGACCCATAAATTTTGAAGGTCTAGCTACCATATTATTACCCACAAGGGTAAAGGAACAGTACCACTGCTGGATAATTGGAAAGTCCCTGTGTGTCAACCTCTGTGCTTCGTGGCAAGGTAGACTAGCAAACATGCCCAACCTTTACTCACATTCGAGAAAACACTCCCAATAAGATTGCTTGCTCCAAAATCGAAGAGGCACCGTCCTCCGAATCTCGAGAGCCAGACTCCCAACATGACTACTTTCTTAAAAATCGAAGAGAGGGTAAAGGAACAGTACCATTGCTGGATAATTGGAAAGTCCCTGTGTGTCAACCTCTGTGCTTCGTGGCAAGGTAGACTAGCAAACATGCCCAACCTTTACTCACATTCGAGAAAACACTCCCAACAAGATTGCTTGCTCCAAAATCGAAGAGGCACCGCCCTCCGAATCTCGAGAGCCAGACTCCCAACATGATTACTTTCTCAAAAATCGAAGAGACACTACTCCCCGAATCTTCGAGAGCCAGACCCCCAGCATGATTGCTTTCTCAAAAATCGATGAGGCATCGTTCTCCGAATCAATCGAAGAGGCGCTCGCTTTCTCAAAAGCTGGGCTGCTCAGAGACCACGAGGGCCGATCTCAGAAATCGAAGAGCCACCTACTTTTCTAGCCTTGTCAGCACCTGTCACACGCACACTCAGCTTTGCAGAAATTATGGGCATTCTGTCGAAGACTTCTGGTGAAGTAGAAAGCACATGAATCTTACTGTTCAATCACCCACTTCCCACACGCAACAATAGCTCATGGGTACCACAGATAACTTTGCCAAAGTTCTCTGCCAAAGTTGAGCACGTGAAGCTTGCAGCTCCCACTACATCGCTCTGACCAAGAAAGGTAAAAGAATAGCAAAGAAACAACACTAACAAAGTTTAGACACATAAATTTTGAAGGTCTAGCTACCATATTATTACCCACAAGGGTAAAGGAACAGTACCACTGCTGGATAATTGGAAAGTCCCTATGTGTCAACCTCTGTGCTTCGTGGCAAGGTAGACTAGCAAACATGCCCAACCTTTACTCACATTCGAGAAAACACTCCCAACAAGATTGCTTGCTCCAAAATCGAAGAGGCACCGTCCTCCGAATCTCGAGAGCCAGACTCCCAACATGACTACTTTCTCAAAAGCGAAGAGAGGGTAAAGGAACAGTACCATTACTGGATAATTGGAAAGTCCCTGTGTGTCAACCTTTGTGCTTCGTGGCAAGGTAGACTAGCAAACATGCCTAACCTTTACTCACATTCGAGACAACACTCCCAACAGGATTGCTTGCTCCAAAATCGAAGAGGCACCGCCCTCCGAATCTCGAGAGCCAGACTCCCAACATGATTACTTCCTCAAAAATCGAAGAGACACTGCTCTCCGAATCTCGAGAGCCAGACCCCCAGCATGATTGCTTTCTCAAAAATCGAAGAGGCATCGTTCTCCGAATCTCGAGAGCCAGATACCACAGACCACTTTTTCAAAGTGCTCTGACAGAGTTAAAACATGTGAAACTGGCAGCTCCCACTACCGTGCTATGACCAAGCAGGGTAAAGGAATAGCATTACTACTTGTTGTTAGGGAGACTCCTATATATGTCGACCTCCATCCCCAACGGACAGGCAGACTTGCAAAAATGCTCAACCCTTCATCATATCTGAGAGGGCACTCCCAACGAAGCCTTTCGAAATATTCAGCTTTCTTTCCCCCCGATAATACCTCTGCAAACAAGCTATACTAGAGCAAGAATATCTCATATCATCAGGGTTAAAAGCAAGAGTATCCCATATCATGCTTTTTCCCTGTCTTTTCCTTTGGCCTTGTTTTTACCTGCAAGACAAGGAGAAAGAGAGCAATCAGTCAGCACTTGGAATCAAGCTTCCAGCCAGGAACTGACTGCCTGGAACCCCTTACCTGATTACTTACCTGGCATTGCTCTCGAGTACTCATCTTCAACATCTTATGTTTCCAGGGAAGATTCCGCATCTGCTTGAGGAACAGATAGGGCAAGTGCGAAGGATACAAGGAAGCATGTGGAGACAAGCGTAACAGCACACGTGCCGATACATCCATTACTCTGTCAAAAGCAAAAGTATCCCATATCAGCAGGGTGGAACGTACTCTAGATTTGATGGACTTGTTTTGACCCTCAAATTCTTCAGTCGGCCTTATACTCTGGAGGAAACCAGAAAACCCTCCAGCTCAGTTCAAGAATAAGCCTGTGGAAAGTTACTTCTTCAAAAGCAAAAGTATCCTATATCATCTCTTCTCATTTTTCTTCTCTTTATCCTTCATGCTGCTGCAAGATGGGGAGAAGGTGAACAATCAGTCGGAGCTCTGATTGCTTACCTTGTCTGTCACCTCTTTCAGCAGACCCCCTAGCTCGGCGACTTGGGGGACTCCTACTACATGGTTTGTATCGCGCTTGACCAAGCCTGAAACTACAAGTAAGCTTCAAGTGAAATTGATACATTACCTTGTGCATCTCCACCAGTTGAAGATACCACCCCTGGATGGAGGAAGAGTACTTCCAGAGAAGATGCCACATCTACCTATGAGACAGATAAGGCAAGTCAAGACGACACCACACTCCGATACTTAGAAGTTTCGTGATTACGAGATCATTCTCCCACAATATTTCCTAATGTCATTTGTACTAAATCATTCACTTGTACTCACTAAAGGAGAGCTTGAACCTATGTACTTGTGTAAACCCTTCACAATTAATGAGAACTCTTCTATTCCGTGGACGTAGCTAATCTGGGTGAACCACGTACATCTTGTGTTTGCTTTCCTATCTCTATCCATTTATATACTTATCCACACTAATGATCGGAGCAATCTAGCGAAGATCACAAAAAGCGACCGTTTTCGCTACCTAGGATCTATCTTGCAAGAGAACGGAGAATTAGATGGAGATCTCAACCATGGAATACGAGCTGGATGGATGAAGTGTAAGAGTGCATCCGGCGTGTTGTGTGACCGTCGTAGGCTACTGAAGCTCAAGGGAAAATTTTATAGGACGGCAATAAGGCCAGCAATGTTGTATGGCACAGAATGTTGGGCGGTGAAGCATCAACACATACACAAAATGGGTGTAGCGGAGATGAGGATGCTTCGTGGGATGTGTGGGCACACGAGAAAGGATAAGATTGGGAATGAGGATATCCGAGGTAAAGTAGGAATAGCCGAAATTGTAGGAAAGATGAGAGAAAATCGGCTCCGGTGATTTGGACATGTGCAAAGAAGGCCGACTGACGCTCCGGTTCGAAGATGTGACTACGGGACAGAGGTTCAGGGCAGAAGGGGTAGAGGAAGACCTAGGAAAACTTTGGAAGAGACTCTAAGAAAAGACTTAGAGTACTTGGATCTAACGGAGGACATGACACAAAACCGAGCGCAATGGCGTTCTAGGATTCATATAGCCGACCCCACTTAGTGGGAAAAGGCTTTGTTGTTGTTGTTGTACTCGTAATACAAGTGGTACTCTACGTATTATTATATAAGTGGTGAAAAATCTTACTTTTTATATTATCAATATTTTAACATAAGAATCTCACTACTTGTACAGAGACACATGATACACTACTCCGTGTTCTGATCACATTAAAAAATCTCTCAATCGATTGAGACTCGATTGGCTGGCATGGAAATGTGCCCCACATCTGGGACACTTACTGTCTTTTTAATTTTGCCATTGAAAAATGATTTCTTCACCACTTTTAGGATTGGTTTGGTATTGCTGTGCTTTGAAAAAAAATTGTATATGTTGTGCTGTGAGAATAAGCTCATTTTTGTTGCTTCACGTTTTCAGTTTTTTTTTTCACCTAAAACTATGAAAATAAGCTGTTTTTAAGTGTTTACCAAACATTTTTTTGAGATCAGCTTTTTTTGATACCCAATTTTTATAAAAGCATCACAGTACCAAACAAGTACTTAATCTCATACATCCTTTTATTTGTTAACATTGAGCTCTAACAGACCTTCAAAAAGTAAAAAATATAAGCTTGAGGAAAAGATGGTAATCTCTCGTACCTTTCATTTAGTAATAGGCCGAAATTGCAATAAAGTTTGTGACATATCCTTAACATATTTAATTGGGCTGATATTTTCCCTAAACATGTATTTTTTTCCTTCTTGAAACTCATATTTTAGTTTCTATTTAATATTTACCCAAATTCAACTAAATTAATCTAATTGTAGGTTTGGAGAGCACTAGTAAAATAGAAATGAAATTATAAAGCTTGACTCAAGATCTGACTAATTTTAGACACCATATCATTTAAGGCATGAAAATATAGCATGGAATCTGATTCGGCTAATTTATTTACTATTAATGTTGCGAAAATTGTAAAACTTGCAACTCGTGCATGAGACGATTCGTTGAACCCAACCCTTTACAGATATGCAATTATTACAAAAATGTTTTCAGATTCATCCAACCTTATCAAGACCTAAAATTATTGAAAACAATTCTTAAGTTCAACTATATATACTCGTAGATTTGGAGACACTGCAAGTGCACAACGATCATAATTATTTTTCTCTAGGTATCAAAAACTTGAAAACCTATGGAGAAAGGTTCGCTCAAACTGATTTTCCTTGTTGCTTTATTGGTCGCATTTGCTGGTAAAATACTTTGCTCAAATAACTTTTATTACGCTCACTTTTTCTCATATTTCCCTGATCACCTTTTCTCTTTAAACTTGTGCAACTTGCCACATACATAGTATATGTTATAAGCATGTGATATTTCTAATTAATAATTAAGGAAATATTTGTGGTAGGTGTACAAGTTGGAGTCGAAGCAGGGGACCTATGGCAACCTGGTCTCTGCAGAACAATTGATGATTGTGATGACCCCGTCAAATGTAAATGCAACGCTGGTCTATGTGTTTGTCCTAAGGAAGTGGTGAAATTAACGTTTGAAGCCTCATCTGCATACTCGCAAGAGCATAAGGAAACCCCGTAATCAAAAGTCTCTTAATTCTCACATTAGATTGTTAAACTGTTTGTGCGGTCCTATTAAACCACACAAGTTACAAATGTGAGGACTATTTGAATAAATAATAAATAACACCAACTGTTGTAAATAGTATAATATGTATGCCCACATGCATACAGTAAACATGTCATATGTTTAACAGTGTTTTTGTTTGTTTCCATGGTGATGCTCTATAAAAAGAGCTTTACGAATGTTCAACAAAGCAGAGAGAAAAAAGGAAGAGAAAAATATATAATAGCAATAATATACATTACTTCCTCTGCAACAGCTTGTGTTGGTATAATACTCTGCAACTGCTTCGTTCCTGTCCCGAATAAAGATTATCTCTCTATAACTTTTACATTTTTATAACACGTTATCAGCACGAGTCTCTACGTATAACCATGTCTCATTTACATTCACTAAACAATAAAGGAAATCATTCTCTCATTTCTCTCCGCCGAACGAAAAAAAAGAAAAAAAAAATGCTTCCTCTAAGGTTTTTCCTGTTCATCTTCTTCATCTGCCTCAACTGCGCGGTATATCCTCGCGACGAACTGTTTGCTCCATGCCTGCTCGTAGTTCTCCAACTAGCGGTTACATACATCTTTGATTACTTGTTTGGTTTGGATATTGATTACTAACATAGTATTTATATTGATTTTACTGCAATCCAAGATGGTGCGGTACAATCGCCCATCTTGAACTGCAAATTTCATCTTACTGCGATCCAAGATGGTGCGGTATCATCGCCTATCTTGGACTGCATATCTACTTTTACTGCAAATTTCAGGTGGAGCGGTATAATCGCTCTCCTTGCTCTCCAAATTTAAATTTACCTGTTGTTTAATTTCATTGCAATTTTAGGTGGTGCGGTATAATCGCCCTCCTTGCTCTCCAAATTTAAATTTACCTGTTGTTTAATTTCATTGCAATTTTAGGTGGTGCGGTATAATCGCCCACCCTGCTCTGCGTATTTCAATTTTCTTGCTACTTGAGTGGTGCGGACTAATCGCCCATTCCATGTTAGATTCTTTCAATGAGAATGGTGCGGTAAAATCGCCCTTCTCATTCACCCTGAAAATCTCGAGCTAGAAGTTTCGAGTGCTTATCATTTTGGCTTGAAGATCAAAATGAAAAATTTGTAATAACCAGAAGTTCTAACATCACATTCCTTTAGGAATACATATTACTGCAAGTTCTTACACATCTCATTTTCTTTCAGAAAAGAAAATGGCAAACTTGGCTAAGCTTGAATATGCTGCCCTGGACATTACCGGGAAGAATTACCTTACTTGGGTACTTGATACCAAGATCCATCTGGAAGCAGGGAATCTTGGAGATACCATCAGGGATGAAAGCAGCTCATCTTCTCAAAATCGGGCGAAGGCTATGATCTTTATTCGCCGCCATTTTGATGAGGCACTAAAGAGTGAGTACTTAACGGTTGAAGATCTGTTAGCTCTCTGGGAGGCCTTGCGAAGCAGATACAATCACCAGACAACGGTGATTCTTCCAAAAGCTCACTATGAGTGGTCTCACCTGAGAATTCAGGATTTCAAATTAGTGGCGGAGTACAATTCTGCGTTGTTCAGGATTACCTCTCAGATGAAGCTCTGTGGGGATACCATTACTGATGAAATGTTGCTGGAAAAGACTTACAACACATTTCATGCCAATAACGTGCTCCTGCAGCAGCAGTATAGAGCGAGAGGCTACACTGAATACAACCAGCTGATATCTGTGCTTCTGGTAGCTGAACAGAACAATGAGCTCCTGATGAAAAACCATAATTCCCGACCTACTGGATCTGCACCATTCCCAGAAGTAAATGCTGCTTCCCTCGAAGTGAACGCCACATCCTCTGGTGGTAATTATCATAAACAAGGACGTGGCCACAAACGAGGTTGATGGAATAGGAAAGGCAAGAACCATGGTGGTCAGTTTCACAACCAGGTTCAGAGGCATAATTCTGGCCCAAGCTTCAAAAATGTGAATCGTCACAAAGGCAAAGCTAACATGACCAATGCTCCCAGGAACTCTGAATGAGCCTGCCATAGGTGTGGTGGCAATGGGCATTGGGTGCGAACTTGTCGTACCCCAAAACATCTGGTGGAGTTGTATCAAGCCTCCCTCAAGAAGAAGGGTGTCGAGACCAATTTTCTCGACCAGGCTAAACCAATGGATATACCTGATCCAGTGTTTGATTTATCAGGGCAATTTGACGCAACTCACCTAGATGTTTCAGACTTCATTATGGAAAGGGGGAATGAAGTATATCGGTCCGACTAAATCGTTTATGTTTGATGTACTTTTATTATGCTGAACTTGTTGTCTAAAACTAGTTTTTCAGATTCAATAAAAATGGCATGTAAATTTCCTGTTATAAATTGTTTGTTAACTGTGATTCCATTTACTCAAAAAGCATGGATAAAAACTGTGGTTATTCTCAGAACATGAGAAATGGCGGAGATATTTGTCTTGCAGACAGTGCAACCACACATACAATACTTCGTGATCGAAAGTATTTCTCAAGCTTAATGCTTACAAAAGTAGGGGTAACAACAATATCAGGACCTTCAGATGTAATTGAAGGCTCAGGGAAAGCCCAGATTATGTTACCAAATGGAACAATATTGTCCATACAAAATGCATTGTATGCTACTCGATCTACTCGAAATTTGTTGAGTTTCAAAGACATACGTATAAATGGATACCACATTGAAACGAAAAGTGCAAAAAATGTGGAGTATCTATGCATTACCTCCAATGATACCCAGAAGCGTATATTGGAGAAGTTGCGTGGTTTTTCGAGTGGATTATATTATACATACATAAGGACAGTTGAATCACATACTATCATGAACCAGAAGTTTATTGATTCAAAGGTTTACATGCTTTGGCATGACCGTCTGGGTCATCCAGGATCCACCATGATGCGTAGGATCATTACCAACTCTAATGGACATCCATTATTGAGCAGAGACATTGCTATCTCAAATGATAACCCTTGCAAGGCTTGTTCTCAAGGGAAGTTGGTAATTAGACCATCATAACTAAAGGTTGATGCTGAATCCCCATCATTTCTACAAAGAATTCAAGGGGATATATGTGGACCTATTCAACCATCTTGTGGACCATTTCGATATTTTATGGTTTTGGTTGATGCATCCACCAGATGGTCACATGTTTGTCTCTTGTCTACTCGGAATGTAGCTTTTGCGAGACTTCTTGCTCAGATAACTAAGTTACGAGCACAATTCCCAGATTATCCCATTAAATCAATCCGACTTGATAATGCTGGTGAATTTACGTCTCAAACCTTTGATGATTACTGCATGACATTGGGCATTGATGTTGAACACCCTGTTCCTCATGTCCATACTCAAAATGGTTTAGCAGAAGCATTGATCAAGCGGCTTCAGTTAATAGCCCGCACTCTGATTATGAAAACCAAATTGCAAGTTTCTGCATGGGGACATGCCATTCTACATGCTGCATCATTGGTTCGATTGAGACCTATAGCCAACCACCAATACTCCTCAATACAACTCATGTTTGGACATCAGCCAAACATTTCACATTTACGAGTTTTTGGTTGTGCTGTTTATGTGCCTATTGCACCCCCGCAACGCACTAAAATGGGACCTCAGCATAGACTGGGAATTTATGTGGGTTTTGATTCACCATCTATTATTAGATATTTGGAACCCTTGACAGGTGATATGTTTACAGCTCGTTTTGCTGATTGTCATTTTGATGAGACAATCTTCCCATCGTTAGGGGGAGAAAAGACCGTTCCAGAAGAACAGACAGAGCTGACATGGGTTGTTCCCACCTTGTCTCATTTTGATCCTCAAACCATTCAATGTGAAAATGAAGTGAAAAGGATCGTTCATCTTTAAAGCATTGCCAATCAAATGCCAGATGCATTTAATGACGCTATGAAAGTGACAAAATCGCATATACCAGCTGCAAATGCACCTGCCAGAATTGATGTCCCTGTTGGACAAAATAAAGTGGCAGCGAATGATTCATCTGGTGCACGCCTGAAGCGTGGTAGACCACTAGGTTCAAAAGATTCAGCCCCTTGAAAGAGAAAGACGAGGGCACAACTGAATCCAAATGAAATCATTCAGGAAGAGAGAGTAAATGACAAATCCACAATTCATGACTCTGGACTTCCAGAAGAAGAAAATGGCCCTGAAGAGACAGAAGTACATGAAAGCAAAGAAATCTCCATAAATTATGCATGTACTAATGAATTGTGGGATCGGAATGAAATAATCATTGACGATATGTTTGCATTCGCAGTAGCCACTGAAATCATATTAAGTGATGATATTGAGCCCCGCTTTGTTGATAAATGCAAACAGAGACAAGATTGGCCTAAGTGGAAAGATGCAATCCAGGCAGAATTAAATTCCTTGGAAAGGTGAAGTGTTTTTGGACCAGTAGTCCAAACCCCAACTGATGTAAACCCCGTAGGTTACAAATGGGTATTTACAAGGAAACACAATGAGAAAAACGAGATTGCTAGATACAAAGCACGACTCGTTGCACAAGGCTTTTCACAAAGACTTGGAATTGATTATGAGGAGACATACTCTCCTGTAATGGACACAATTACGTTCCGTTACTTAATAAGTTTGGTGATTTCAGAAAAACTTGACATGCGACTGATGGATGTCATCACCGCGTATCTATATGGAGAATTAGATACTGACATATATATGAAAGTCCCAGAAGGACTTAAGTTGCCTGAAGCAACAAACAAACCACGGGGTATGTTCTCAATCAAATTAAGGCGATCACTATATGGGCTGAAACAATCTGGGCGAATGTGGTATAATCGTCGCAGTGAGTATTTGATTAAAGAAGGATATATCAACAATGTCATCTGCCCTTGTGTGTTCATTAAGAAATCCAACTCTGGATTTGCTATAGTGGCAGTATATGTTGATGATATGAACTTAGTTGGGACTCCTGAAGAGCTCCATAAAACTGCTGAATATCTGAAAAACGAATTTGAAATGAAAGACCTTGGGAAAACCAAATATTGTCTAGGCCTGCAGATCGAGCATTGTGTTAGTGGAATTTTGGTCCATCAATCAGCTTACATTGAAAAAATACTGAAGCGATTTGGCATGGACAAGGCTTATCCACTTAGCACCCCAATGGTCGTTCGTTCTTTAGACATTAAGAAAGATCCATTCCGTCCAAAGGAAGATGATGAACTGGTCCTTGGTCCAGAAATACCATATTTAAGCGTAATATGTGCTTTATTGTATTTAGCACAATGTACTAGACCAGATATAGCTTTTTCAGTTAACTTGTTAGCCAGGTACAGCTCTGCTCCAACAATTCGTCATTGGAAGGGAGTCAAAGATGTTCTACGATACCTTCGTGGGACAACAGATATGGGTCTCTTCTACTCAGACAAGCCCACAAATGAACAAATCCTTGTTGGATACGCAGATGCTGGTTTTCTCTCCGATCCGCATAAAGCCCGCTCACAAAATGGATATGTGTTCACTAATGGAGATACTGCAATTTCATGGCGATCAACGAAGCAAACGCTAGTTGCAACATCTTCCAATCATTCGGAAATAATTGCTCTACATGAAGCAAGTCATGAATGTTCTTGGTTAAAATCAATGATCCATCACATCCGGAATTCATGTGGTCTACCTTCAAAGACAAACACTCCAATTGTCATCCATGAAGATAATGCAGCCTGTGTCGCCCAGATGAAGGAAGGATTTATCAAAGGTGATAAGACTAAACACATATCTCCAAGATTTTTCAGCGCACATGAGCTTCAGAAGGCTAAAGTTATTGAAGTCAGACAAATCTGTTCCAATGAAAATTTAGCAGACTTGTTCACCAAATCTCTACCAAAGTGCATATTTCAGAAGCTAGTGCAGGGAATCGGATTACGTCGGCTTACAAATTTGAAGAATGCAGAATCAGGGGGAGATCCAATTCAGGGGGAGCATCCATGATACATGCATGTTGTACTCTTTTTTCTTCGCTTAGGATTTTTCCCACTGGGTTTTTCCTATCAAGGTTTTAACGAGGCAACATAAGCATGCTCAACACCATCCGGATAAAGTTGTACTCTTTTTCCTTCGCTATGTTTTTTTTCCCACAGGGTTTTTCCAAGCAAGATTTTAATGAGGCAACTGATGTTGATATGTGGGCATCCAAGGGGGAGTGTTGTAAATAGTATAATATGTATGCCCACATGCATACAGTAAACATGTCATATGTTTAACAATGTTTTTGTTTGTTTCCATGGTGATGCTCTATAAAAAGAGCTTTACGAATGTTCAACAAAGCAGAGAGAAAAAAGGAAGAGAAAAATATCTAATAGCAATAATATACATTACTTCCTCTGCAACAGCTTGTGTTGGTATAATACTCTGCAACTGCTTCGTTCCTGTCCCGAATAAAGGTTATCTCTCTATAACTTTTACATTTTTATAACACCTACTTATTTATAGTTGGTTCAATTTCTTTGTGTGCATGCATATTAACAAAAATACGCTAACAAGACAAACTATCACAATTTTCTGTTTCAAAATAAAAAATGAAAGTTTAATTGGGAATTTGAGGTATTTTAATTTTTTATTCATGTATCCATTCTAATTTTAAATGATCCTCTCCAAATCCTAGTATATTCAATAACGATTTTAAGAGAATTTATAAGAATCCACATAAATTTGGATGTATTTTATTAGGATTTTAAAGGTGTTTAGAACCGTAGTATATAAGTGGTGATTTTAAGTGATTTTTAAAGTTAAAAATTCTGAAAAAAAATGGAGAAATTTTATAGTGTAGTTTAATAACACCTCTAGATATCAAAAAATTGAAAAACAAATACAGAGAAAAAGTTCGCTCAATCTTGCTTTCCTCGTTGCTTTATTGTTTGAATTTGTTGATAAAACATTTCACACAAATATTATTTATTCACTTGTGATGTACCTACGGCACGGTGGCAGCCAGTGCTCCGAACAGTGCTAGACCCAATGATAATTGCGGAGAGATTCCAACACAAATTGAATCTTGAAGATTGAGCTTTGCTTTTATTGTTTGTCGTTTTTTGCATATCAAACATCTTATGTTTATTAAGCCGTTGGTGCTTCCACCATTTTCTCTTCCTTTTCATGGCAACCTAATTGAAGTAGGAAAAGGTATGTATGAGTAGGAGCATTACAATTTAGAGAGCAATGAGTGAGGTGATTGTACAGAATATGATGATGAAACCCATCAGGCCACCTTTGCTTTGTACCCTATTTTTAATCATCTTTTCAAAGAATGTGCAGCACATGTGACACTTGGATCACAATTCTCCCCTTTCGACGTTTTATTCTATTTTCCATAGTTTAATTGCTTTAATAATAAAGTGATTGTGACGATGAATTAGAGAAAGAGATCGAAATACCATTCTTTGCTTAGTCAGATCTCAAAAGCAGCATTGAAAAATTGGAACAAATAACTTTTCTTGGATGTCTAAATGATTTTTAAATTAAATAACATTTTACAAATATGATTTTACATGATGATAAAGAAAATGAACAATTTGTATGGTTGAGATACATTAATCATAGATGAAAAAACAAGTTTAGGTTCCTCCATAGGAACACAAGGATTATCTATAATTTATAACTAACCACTAAACAATTCACAAATTAGGTTTGTCCTAGTCTCGCAGAGAAGACTACTGCATGCATCTAAGTTGCGGAGGGAAGTGACCACAAATTAGTTTCGTCAGTTAAGCAAGGCTCCTTAAAAAGACAAAAACAAAAAACAAAGAGAGGAGAGAGCTTTAAGAGGCCTATTTATGTTTCTGTTTCTGTTGAATTACATATTAACGGTAAAATAAGTTAAAGAAGCTCAAAAGGTAAAGAAGCAATTGTGGAAATTGGGACCGAGTTAAGGACAAACATAAAGTTACTTCTTTTCCAGAGCTTTCTTTTCTCATGTTATCAAGAGCTGAGCTGCTTCAACTTGTCATGTAAATTATTCGAAGAGATGGAAAATCGCATGGTGGTGAGTTCACATAAAAAACATTGTGATTTGTGAACATGACTAGAATGTCCTTCATATAACCTCCCCTGTTTCTCTGCATTATATGTTTGTATTAGTTTGAAAGGTGCCTTTGCAGGGCCTTGGCCAGGCCCTCAAGCTTTCAATCAAAGCTAAAGCAATATTGAGCGTGCCACTGTTAGTTTAGTCTAACATAATGAATTTTAACTGTCAAGTGGATTGATTACTTACGCCACAAGTTATTGGGCTTCTGAGTTCAAATGGATTGTTTACAGATGAGTTAAATCCATAAAAGGCTCTTTTCTGTGCCTTATGGACAAGAACTTTTGAGGCAATAATAACAATTATCGAAGTTACCAATGAGTTGAAAACAATCGAAACAACTTTTTGGGTTGAGTTAAGGACAATGTCACTAAGACATTTTGTGGCTCTATCCAAGATATACAAGCAGTGTCAAATTGCTACGCCTTCTCCAAGATAAATCATCTAATAATCACCTCTCTAGACCCTCATTTGCACTGAGGAAGATCCAAAAACTATTATCTTCTATGTTAAACTCAAATATGTTAAATGCTTTATACTAGTTAACTCTTTTTCTTATACCTGGAAGCCTGATCAAACCCTAAATTTTACAGAGCAGACTAGAGTACGTTGAAGAAGTTGAGAAGACAGTGCCCAAAGAATCAGGAACTTCTCATCTAGTTGAGAAAGACGAGATCTTTTACTTTATCTTCAAAACAAATTCTACTTAGTTGATGAGTAGTGGTCTTCCACAAAATAAGAGAAAACGTTCTTTACTGTAGAAAATATAGAACCCGAATTTACATTAAACACAGCGTTCCAATTTCTTTGTCGGCAAAGTTTTTTTTGAAATTTAGATTTTGCGCATGAAAAAACACTGTATGAGTAACATTCAAAAAAAAAAAAAAAATGGGTGTCGTTAAACTAACAAAGGATAATCCGTTTGCTTAACAAATGAAAGGTAGATTATAGCTAATCCAATTCGGCTTAGTACTATATATGCTACCCTTGGGAGACAAATATTATCATAAAAATTTTGATTGTTCTAGTAAGATAGTTCGAACAAGTATACCGACAGTAAGGAGAGTAGTACTAATTAAGGGCACCCAACTAGTATTCTGATTTCTTAACATTAACTTATGTAACGCATAACAAATCATACACAAATGAAATGCCGGCATGCTAAAGGGGATTTAAAATATTAAGATAGGAGTCGGTTGCCAATTGGAGTACCCAAAATTAATTGGGTCATAGGAGCAGATGGCAATAGTTTCATATAGCACAAACAGTCCTAATTAAGAAAGCAAATGTCGTTTTAATGATGTTTCAGTTTTAACATGGAGAGTAATCCAACTATTTACAAACCATTGCAAACTCTATTTTTTTCCGATTTAAGATTCATACTCTCAACAATTTACAAATTAGGATACAAGTTTGTTCTAGTATGACAGAGAATACTATGCTACTACATGCGTCAAAGTTGAAACAGAGAGAAATGACAACTTAGTTTCGCCTAGCATCTTCATAGTGTCCTTAAAAGACAAAAACAAAAATCAAAAGAGGGGAGTGTTTTAAGAGGCCTCCTTCTATTTTTGTTTATGTTAAAATTGGGTAAAAGAAGTTGAAGAAGCTCAGAAGCTCAACAGCTTAAAGAGTTAGTTGTGGAAATTGGGACCAAAAGCACAAACATACAGTTAATTCTTTTCCACAGCTTTTCTTTTCTCATGTTATCAAGAGTCGAGTTGCTTCAATTGGTCATGTTTATACCATATTTAGGGCCTTGTATTTAGACCTCGTATAAATACTCGGGGGACTTAAATGTAATTATGTGATAAAGGAATGGGCAAATATGTAATAAGTGAGGAGTCCTTATTCTATAAAAGGACCCCTCACCCTCACAATTAGAAAAGGGCTCACTCTCACTCTCGGAGACCAATTTCTAGGCCCTCTCACCCCCTCTCAAAGCTCCTACTCTCAGAGCTCTCTCCCTCAGATAAATACATATTCAGTGTGGACGTAACCCAAACATTGGGGTGAACCATGATATATCTTATGTCATTTACACTCTGGAGAAGCCCAAAGACGGCGCCAATGTTTGGGCTTCTCCAGAAAACTTTCGCAGACCTCCAACCACCTCTGCCTCCTCTCTCAGTCAGTCAACACGGAAACCAAAGATTTCAGCTGCAAATTCACCTGCTTTTGCAGCCCATCCACGCCACCATGTCCTCATATTTCCACCGAGTTCCAAAGTGCTCACCAGAAAAAATGATGGCTTCCATGTCTTTCTCTACAACTTTTTCAACACCTTTACAGATTTTTCTCAAGCAAAAACAAAAATAAGCACGAATTCTTTAGCTTCATGCCCTCCCATGGCGTGTTGGATCAAATCCTCACTTGGGTCTCCTAATCGGCATTTTTTCGAAATGGGTGGTCTTTCCAATCGGAGAATTTTAATGGGTTTCTGATCAAATCTTGGTCTTTGGTTGTCTATGCTAAAGCAACTACAACAACATCTCTATATATCTCTCATGTCCCTCGTCTCTATCTTGTCCCTTATCGCTCAGCCTGACACATTAATCAACACACCCAACTGAAAGAGGGGTAGTTTCGTGATTACCCTGATTCCGCCATGGGCATTCCCTGCGACGACATCGTCGTTATCAAGCCGAGGAAGGCTCCTGATGAGCCATCTGTCCTCACCGTCAACTGTCCCAACAAGGCCGGCCTCAGCTGTTATTAGGAGAGGTTGAAAGATCAGCTCTCGTCCGCGTGCCCGTCGTCGTGCTTCTTCTCATTTTATCTCAATCAAATCTCCAACGTCCCAACGCCTTCTTTGGTCTATCTGTTGAAGTTTGGGTGCCACGACCAGAGAGGCTCACTCCACGATGTTTGAGCCATCGTGCGATTTGGGCAAGAATTTGTGGGATCTCGCGATGGCCCAGATGGTTTATGATGATGTTGTTGGGGTTGGAGTGGTCGAGGAGATAAAAAATCAATGGCTTTTCTCAGTTTTCAGCATCTGTCAATTTGGCGGAGGAACGAAAGATGCCAAAATTAACTGCTGAGAGTACCTGGGATTTTGAGATGTGATTCATTATTGTATCTGATAACCAACTTAGAACTGTCTCTGCCACGTGTTCCACAACGAGTGCATTGACAGGGGGCTGGAGTATAATGATCATCATCATCACCATCACGACGAGGACAATCACAAAACTTGCCCGCTCTGCAAGACTCCATTGTTGACGTCATTGTAGAAGCGGAGCCTGAGTTGGGACCTTGCAGGCTTAAAAGGGACGGTCAAATAAGAGGCTTATTTCATTGAACAAAGTTAAACAGCATGAAAAAGGAGATTCAATGTGCGGCGATCCAGTATGGAACTGGTGCAATTTCAGGTTTCTTCCACCAGGACCATGTCCAAGTCGGTGATCTTGTTGTTAAGGATCAGGACTTTATTGAGGCAACCAAAGAGCCTGGAGTCACATTTGTGGCAGCTAAGTTTGATGGTATTCTTGGACTTGGATTTCAAGATATCTCAGTTGGAGATGCTGTTCCTGTCTGGTATAATTTGGTCAATCAAGGTCTTGTTAAAGAACCAGTTTTCTCATTTTGGTTAAATCGCAATACAGAAGGGGAAGAAAGGGGTGAGATTGTCTTTGGTGGGGTTGATTCTAGTCATTTCAAGGGTGAGCATACATATGTTCCCGTGACTCAGAAAGGCTACTGGCAGTTTGATATGGGTGATGTCTTAATTGATGGTGAATCATCTGGATTTTGTGCTAATGGCTATTCAGCAATTGCTGACTCAGGCACCTCCCTATTGGCTGGACCAACGGAAGTATGGAGAGGTGGTGGAGGCTGTGATCATGAGGGATCGTGCAAAAGGGGAGATAAGATTAATGTACTTATCATTCCTTGTTTGCCATCTGCAAAAGAGAAAAGAAGACAGAAACAAAAGCAAAAGTAAAGCAGAAAAGGAAAAGAGAAAAAAAGAAGAGAGGAACATGGAGACATTTCAAAAGCAAGGAATAAACACCCCACCAGAATGATGTAATTTATTTTATCTTTCGGAAATATCTGTATAAACCCCATTAGAGGGTAACTAAAAAAAAATAAAATAGCAAAGCCCAAAACAAATGGGCTGGCATGTTGTGGAGGGCGAAGGCTCATAAGCCCGAAATAGCACCAACCAGGTGATCAAAAGTATGCCCAGTACTCTAAAAATTATTCGGTAACCCGCCGCTATTACCACCAACCAGGTGATGAAGTATACAACCCGTACTCTAAATATCATTTGGCAACTAGCCATTCATGCCACCAACCAGGTGATGAAATGTAAACCCGTACTCTAATATCATTTGGCAACTAGCCATTCATGCCACCAACCAGGTGATGAAATGTACAACCCGTACTCTCCTTCATGCCACCAACTAGGTAAACAAAAGTACGCTCAGTACTTCAAATTATACATGAGCATTACTCATGTCAATCATACATAAACATTCATGAGTATCACTCATATCAATCATACATAAACATTCATGAGCATCACTCATATCAATCATACATAAACATTCATGAGCATCACTCATGTCAACATTCATGAGCATTACTCATGTCAACATCCATGAGCATCACTCATGTCAATCAAACATTCATGAGCATCACTCATGTCAATTAAACACTCATGAGCATCACTCATGTCAATCAGCTTCAAAAGCTTCATTTACAAAAGCTCTAGCTTCAAAAACTTCATTTACAGAGCTCCAGTTTCAAAGCTTCACTTGCAAAGCTTCATTTACAAAGCTTCAATGCAGGATATACAAATACCACATCCGAACAACCGCCACTTCGGCCCATACATGAATTCAATTTGAAGTCTCCAGCCAACAGACTCTATTGACTGAAAACTTGAGGGACTACACTATACACCATATATTGGGCCTCAACTAGGCCTCATGAAAAATACTTGGGGGACTCTAGCCCATTATTTATGTATTGAGAAGCGAGCCCTTATTTTATAAAAGAGACTCCCTCACCATCATTAGAGCAGCATCAACTATAGCTCATTATTCATGTATTGAGGAGCGAACCCTTATTTTATAAAAGGGACTCATTCACCATCATTAGAGAGCAACGCCGCCAGCTGAGCAACCGTCTCGCCGCGAGCATCAACTCTAGCCCATCATTTATGTATCGAGGGAATGAGCCCTTATTCTATAAAAAGGACTCCCTCACCATCATTAGAGGGCATCAACTCTAGCCTATCATTCATGTATTAAGGAGCGTGTGCTACTTCTAGTTGAGCGTCATTTCAGATTGAGCACCGCCTCATATCAAACATCAGTTCAAGACAACATCTAGTTACTTCGGCCCACACATGGACTGAATTTCAAGTCTCCAGCTAAAAGACTCTCTTGACTGAAGACTTGGGGGACTACTGTTTATACCATATTTAGGGCCTCGTATTTAGACCTCATATAAATACTCGGGGGACTTAAATGTAATTATGTGATAAAGGAAGGGGCAAATATGTAATAAGTGAGGAGTCCTTATTCTATAAAAGGACCCCTCACCCTCACAATTAGAAAAGGGCTCACTCTCACTCTCGAAGACCAATTTCTAGGCCCTCTCACCCCCTCTCAAAGCTCCCACTCTCAGAGCTCTCTCCCTCAGATAAATACATATTCAGTGTGGACGTAGCCCAAACATTGGGGTGAACCACGATATATCTTGTGTCATTTACATTTCATGCAGATTCACGGTCGGATTTACGTTGTTCCAAGACCTCCGGTTTTGTGCATCAACAGGTCATATAAATTAATTGAATAGAAAAGAAAAATCACATGGTGGTGAGTACACAACTGTACAAGTAACATGTGGTTAAACTAATGATGGATAATCCGTTTACTTAACAAATTTAATGTGAATTATAACTAATGCAATCCTCCGATTTAGTAATTTATACACAAACACGCACATGCACATACATGAACAGTGTAAGAGTAAAAAGCTATGCTAGGAGCAGAAGGGGAGGGAGTGACTGTGGACTATAGTAAGCTTTCAGTTTTTAACTGGAGGGAAAGGGAAGGGTGGTAGGAACACCAGAAAATGTCGTCAACCTTAAAAGCCGAAAAGGCAAACAAAAACTCAAAGAGTAGGTACAAGACCACAATACATATAGGCCCCCATTCAAATGAGTTCCCCCTTTATATAATACGTGTGTACTACTACTAGCAGAGAGGAGAAGGCCTGTTTCTGTTTAGGATTAACAAAAGAAGCTTCAAAGCTTCAATTAACAATTCTGGAAAATAATGGACCCCAAAATTAGAGACCCTTCTCAAATTTGGGCTAAAAGCTAGCTCTCCAATCCAATCCATTTACTAAGCTCTTCAAGGCTGAGGGAAGAATAAATAAGAATCTTCCCATATATACAAAAAGCAACAAGCACACAACTACCGTAATCTATTTTTGTCCCGATATTAATTTCGTTGTTTTCAATTCAAAACTTAATTGCGTTCTTAATTTCATGATCGAGCGGTGTTTATGCCTTTCAGCCTTGCTTTGTGGGGTTTATTTTTGGAAGGGTCTTTAATAAAAAGCTAACTAGCTCAACAGACCAGACTGGAAACCCTAAACCACATTTCTGGTAAAAAAACGTTCGAAGATGGATCGAGAAAACCAATTTTAAACATAAGTACTTTAATTTCTGTTTCTTGCTTGCTAGCCCCTCTATGCTTTAAAAAAGTAACTAATGCCAACTACCGAAAGGAATTATAATGCAAATCTAGAGTCTCCAGTCCAGATGGAAGCCAGGAGGTGATAGTCCGCTGCAACTGCATAGAAAAAAGTAAATGATTTTTAAATTAAAAGATGTATTAATTAGGATTTTAAAGGCGATAGTATTAAGTGGTGATTTTAAATGATTTTTAAAGTGAAAGATTTTCAAGCAAAATAGAGAGATTTTACAGTGTATTTAAGAATAGCTCTAGATATTAATAAATTGAAAAGAAAAAAAAAGAGTAAAGGTTCGCTCAATCTTGCTTACTCGTTGCTTTATTGATTGAATCTGTTGATAAAATATTTCGCACAAATATTATTATTCACTTTTGATGTACTTATGGTGCGGTGGCAGCTGCTGCTCCGAGCGATGTCTAATCCAGTGATAATTGCGGAGAGATTCCAGCGTAATTTGAATCTTGAAGATTGAGCTTTACTTTTATTGTTTGTCGTTTTTCGCGTATCAAACATTGTTAGTCAGATCTCAAAAGCACGCATTGAAAAATTGGTACAAATAACTTTTCTTGGATGTTTAATGATCTTAAGTTGAATAATTTTTTACAAATATAATCTTTAGTTACATGATGATAAAGAAGATAAACAAGTTGAATAATCTTTTACAAATATAATAATAATCTTTTACAAATATAATCTTTAGTTACATGATAATAAAGAAAATAAACGGTTTGTATGGTTGATATACATTAATCATAAATGAAAAAATAATTAGGTACCTCCATATGAACACAAGATTATCTATAATTTATACCACTCCACTTCATAAGAAAACTCCCCATCTCTTTTTTATCTCCTGCATGCATATCGTCAAATACATTCCAACTTTCTTGATCAACAGTGACCTAGATGAACAAGAGAAACCATTACAATTCCGTACGAATGTAGCGGTACAATTGAATCGATATATAAATTTCGGTACGAATGCATTGGTACATAAGTTTTAGTACGAATGTATTAGTACATATGCTTCAGTACGAATGTATCGGTACATAAGTTTCAGTACAAAAATCGGTATCTATGTTTTAGTACAAAAATTGGTACCCAAGTTTCGGTACGATTGCTTCAAAATATAAATTTCGGTACAATTGCTTCAGAATATAAGTTTCGGTACGAATGCATCGGTGCATAAGTTTCGGTACGAATGTATCGGTACATAACTTTCGGTACGAATGCATCAGTACATACGTTTCGGTACGAATGCATCGGTACATAAATTTCAGCACGAATGTATCGGTACATAAGTTTTAGTACATACATAGGTACGTAATATGCATATATATATATATATATGTGTGTACGTAATATGCATATACATAAGGAAAAAGTTTCGCTCAACCTGATTTTGCTTGTTATTTTATTGGTCTCTACAAGTAAAATATTCGCTTGAATATTTCTATCATATTTCCCTGATAACCTTTTCTATTTCTAATTAATAATCAAGGAAATATTGTGGTAGGTGTACAATGTGAAGGCGAAGCCGTGAACCTTTGGCAACCTGGTATCTGCACAACACCTAAGGATTGTGATAACCTCGCCATACGTAAATGCAACGCGGCTGGTCTGTGTGTTTGTCCCAGGGAAGTGGAGATACTAATGTCTGAACCCTCATCTGCATACTCGAAATAGTTTCGTTCCCTATAATCACAAGTCTTTAATTCTCTCATTAGACTCTTGAACTATTTGTGCTGGCCTATTAGGGTGCGTTTGGTACGCAGACGGGACGGGACGGGACGGGACGGAACGGGACGGGACGGGACAGAACGGGACGGGACGGGACGGAATGAAGGTGTAATTTTTGAAAAAGACATGGGGTATATTTGTCTTAAAATGGTAAAACATTGTGTTCCACGGACGTGGAACAAACCCGTTCCAGGGGGGGAGGTGGAACGCAAAAACACCCAAAATCTGTCCCGTGGAACAGCCCGTTCCACCCATTTTTGGCGCACCAAACGCGGGACGGAACGCCTCGTTCCGTTCCGTCCCGTCCCGTCCCACGTACCAAACGCACCCTTAAAGCACACAAGGTACACATGTGAGGGTGAGGACTATTTGAATAAATAATAAAAGTTTTACGTTTTGCGTGCATGCATATCAACAAAAATACGCTAAAAAACGAAGTATTACAATTTTATGTTTCAAAATAAAAGTTAAATTGGAAATTTGAATCGTTTTAATTCTTTATTATATATAAGAGATGTTGGCATTAGCTTTATGTTGATGCACCATGCCAGGCTGACTCATGGAGCAGGCTTCTATTGAGGGCTTGTCCTCTAACCCCAGAATACCTTTGAGTCCCCTATTTTATGGAAGTACTTTGTCGGCAAAACTTTTGTTATATTTAAAAAGCAAATGTTGTTTTAATGATGTTTTAACATGGTAAGTAACCAAACTACTTACAAGCAATTGCAAACTCAATTCATTCTCATTTGCAAGGTTCATATTCTCAGCAATTCACAAATTAGGATTTAAGTTTATCTTCGTCTGGCAAAGAATGCTAAAGCATGTGCCAAATGAAGAGAAATGACCACAAATTAGTTTAGCCCCGCATCTTAATAGGCTCCTTAAAAGACAAAAGCAAAAATCAAAGAGATATGAGAGTTTTAAGATGCATCTTTGAATTAGGGTAAAAGATGTTAAAGAAGCTCAAAAGCTCAAAGAAGCAGTTGGGGAATTAAGCACAAACACAAAGTTACTTCTTTTCCAGGGCTTTTCCTTTCTCATTTCAAGAGTTGAGTTGCTTCTAACTTGTCATGCAAATCAATCAAAGAGAAATGGGAAATCCATGGCGTTGAGTACACTGGGAACATACGTAACATGTGGTAAAAGTCGGCAGAGGACCACAACACCAGCCCATAGGGCTTGGAGAGAGGAGGAGGCCTATTTCTATTCAGGGTTAACGAAAGAAGCTTAAAAGCTTCAATTGACATTTCTGGAAAACAATTAATGGAACCCAAAAGTAGTGACCCTTCTCAAGTTTGGGCTTAAAAGTTAAAAGGCTAGCTCCAATACAATCCACATATTAAGCTCTTCAAGGCTGAGGACTTGCAATTGCGCTTGCTGCAGGAGAAAAATTTCCACTTTATGCACCCATAAACATAAAGCTACAATATACAAGGACCAGTTAAAATAAGAAACTTTCCCGGGCTTTTCTTTTCTCATGCTCTCTCTCTGACAGCCATTTCCTCAAAGATAATCTACCATTGTCCAGATATTAGATGCATTATTTCGTCTTCAACGCTTCGATTTTCTTCGATCTTTAATACCTATTCCATATTTCCAGATTTCAAGGACCGGGTTCCAAGTATGAAGCCTTCAATTAATTAAGCGATCGTACATCAATTCTTTAAGGACGAGTGAAGAACTGATTTTTAAGCAATTTCCCAGAATTTTGAAGCAACTTCTCACCCCCAGAAAGAGTGAACGACTGATTTCGAAGCAATTTCAGTCACAGACTCACAGACAAACCTCTGAGGTTCTGACCTACTCGCTTCAGGCTGCACTTCTGCAGCCGCTGCACTGCACCATCCGGCGTCCTGCGTCCACCACCAGGCTCCCAGATTCAGCCCAGTTGTGCCAATCAGACCTTCAGACGCTGCAGAGTGCAGACCCAGACCCAGCCCATTGTTGTCCACGTTCGATTCGATACTCTCTCCCTCAGCCTGTCAGGTCTAAACGCCTCCCCCTATGGACTTTTTTATTTCAATTTTCTTATTTTTTCACTTTAATTTTGTTTCAGGGAAATTGAATTGTAGTATTTTTACAAATTTGTTTTAGGTAAAGGCTAAAAGCAGGTGAATTTTACTGGCACGTACCTTGTCTGGCTGTTGAAGTCCTTCAAACATTTGAGAGAGGCGCTTTTCTTAAAAAATTAATCTTGATAGCTCGTGGCCCTGGTTTTGGAAATTAGGCACCTTTCTCACAGATTTAAGTCTTCCTGATGCTATATTAGTTTGTTGGGTATAATTTTATTCAATAGCTGAGTGTCGAACAAGACGATCTTACTTCAATTCTTGCTCTGTGGCACCAGTTAATTATGTTCTGGTTTACGTAGATGAAATTATTTGCATGTGGGAAATAAGGAAAGCAGAAAGATGCTAATATGAAATTATTTGCATGTATCATGTATTAAGATGATATCCATGAGCATGCACCCAACAGTGTTGATTGTGATGATGGTTTTGTGATATTCACTGATATTCTTTCTTTGCATGGCAGGATATTTCATACTACGATGGGGGCTGCTCACATATTTGTGGCCTATCTCGCCGTCCTTATTTCGCCCTTCTGTGCCCATGGTAACGTTTTCTCACTAGAGAGAGCGTTTCCTAGGAGTCACTATATCGGACTTGACGAGCTCCAAACTCGTGACCGAATCAGGCAGGCCCACCTCTTTAAAAGAGTTGTGGGTGGTATAGCCAACGTGTCAGTGGTATATGAGGATTTCTACAGTCCTGAACATGTTGGGTAACTATTTAATCTCGTATAACTTTAGGCTTTTAAATTAAATAAATTGAATCTTTCTTACCTGAAAAAATAGCAAGAACTCTTTTCTTGACCCCAAGTTTTGATACCGATTTTTTTTTTCCAAGTAAGTTTTTGTTTGTTATAACTGTCTTAATTTCCGTTGAATTTGCAATTTTTTTGCTTTAGCCGGCATTGGTTGGGAAGGTTTTTATTTTGATTTAATTTCTTAAACGATGGGTGTTTGTCATTTACTTAATTTAAAGCTTGCACAATCTCCTATATAATGCAGCCGATATAATCTTTTGTTGCAAAGTTCACTATATTTGGTTAATGATTCTGAGGTTTCTTTGTATTCATTTTTTCTTTCATCACTCCTCTATTTTAGTGTCTTGGTAAGATTGAATAGTTAATGCTATAAAAACTTGAATAACTTTTGTTCATTTTCTGTTCTTGCATGAAATCACTAGGGTTTACTTGACAAAAGTGAAACTTGGCTCTCCACCAAGAGAATTCTATGTGGCGATCGACACAGGGAGCAATGTGTTGTGGGTTTCATGCTCGTCATGCAAAGTTTGTCCTCAGCATACTGAGCTCGGTGGAGTAAGTTTTTGCTCATTTCTTAGCAGATTTGACTTTCTTTGATTAAATTTTAGTGACAATGATCCAACTAAACAAATTTTTATACTAGAGGAATTCAATTTTTCGTTGTGTGCAAAAGTAAACATTAGGTTACACGACTGTGTTCCCACCCCATCCACCCCCCCCCCCCCCCCCCCAACAAAAAAAAACAACCGTAGTGGTGTCATATTTGGTGAGGAAAAAGATTTCCAGTTCCCTTGGCAGCAGTGCTGTGTTAAGAACTTAAGATCCACGGTTCATTGGGCCAAAGTCCCAAGTCTTGGCCCACTCGAACTCCAATCTAGTCGGTCTAGGTCTTTTGAATAATAGTCGTTAGAGTAGTAGAAACAGAACATTCATATCATACTTTTATTCAAACATCAAGCATACTAAACGTTGTATGCCATGCTGATCTACTCAAAATTCTATGATAATTATCCTAAATAATCTATGCATGTTACAGCTTTCGTTCAATTTCTACGACCCGGCCAACTCATCCACCGCTCGGCCAGTTCCTTGTTCCGACAAGTTGTGCAAAGCTTCTTTAGAGACCAAATGCTCACACCCGACAAAACAGTGCAGGTATAATCTAAGATATTCAGGTGGAGATGAGATAGCCGGGTATTACATGTCAGATGAATTACATTTTGACATGATACCGGTTCAGTCTCATGTTAAAATTGAGTCTTCAGCTGCCATTGTTTTCGGGTGAGCTATTTTAACCTTTCTTTTCTAATAATCAACATTAAGAGAAAAAAACAGATAGAGAAATTTTTTTCATGTTGTTTATTGTTTCATTGAAGCTAAACTATTATTGGTTTGGTGATCATATGGGTTGGAAACAGGTGTAGCACCTCTGTGACTGGGCTTTTGGAGGGGACTACAGCTTCAATCAACGGAGTATTTGGATTCGGCCAAGGGCTAATGTCAGTTATATCACAGTTGTCCTCTCGAGGGACAACTGCCAATGTGTTCTCCCATTGTTTGAAGGGAGATGACAATGGAGGTGGTATACTCGTTCTTGGTGAGATTTTAGAGCCAAATATCGTTTATACCCCTCTTATCCCGTCAGTGTACGTCTCTCCCCTTAACATTTATTTTATTTAATTGAAAATTTTTGGATAGGAAGTTTGATTTATGAATCATCTGTTGATAATCCACTTGTCTTCTTGTCACTACATGTCAATTAGTTGGGTTTGTTTGTCCATTAAGTAGTTGAGTGGTTTGGTTGAGCCTTAGCTTGCAGGAGTAGTGTAATATACTGACTTCCTTGATGACCCAGAAGTCTGTGAAATGAAGGTTGTGGGAAGTCTGACTTAGTCTAACAGTAGAACAATCAGACTTATATGTATTCTAACAGAATACTGAAATATCAATAGTAACACTAGCAATTAACAATGAGATTTACAAAGATTTTTTCTTAAATAGAGTTTAGAATTCAAGAGAAACTGACTTGAATGGTTGATAGAGGCTAACAGACTTACTATGTTAGTCTAAGATTATTGTATGGTGCTAATTCCTACGGTTCCAAACCTAACTACATATCCTATGTTTATAAGGACTAGTAGAAAGACATAGCTTTCCAGTTAGTGTAATAACTAGTTGCTAATTATTATTTTCAGGCACCCCTTTTATCAAATTAATCTTGAAACCATTTCAATCAATGGTCAAATCTTGCCCATTGATCCAGCAGCGTTCACACCATCACTTGACCGAGCAACAGTGGTTGACACGGGAACCTCTATTGGATATGTTGCGGAAGAGGCCTATGATCCGCTTGTTCATGCTGTAAGTTTGCATTCTATTTGACTTTTGAGTTCAAGCTCCCTTATAGTTAAATTTATATAGTGTGGGAGGAACGTATAGTTAAATTCATATCCTTAGTAAAAACTGATATTGGTTTGTCTGTGTAGATAACTTTGTCTTCAAAGTATGTGAGTCCCTTCCTTTCACCATCAGGAAAGCAGTGCTATCTAGTTTACACCAGGTTCTCTCTCTCTCTCTCTCTCTCTCTTTCACTCTCTCTCTCTCTCTCTCTCAAAGGACTCTGAAATGAATGATATTGTCTACTTTTTAGTGTGGCCGAGGCATTTCCTCTGTTGAGTCTTAATTTTGCTGCTGGTGCATCTATGGTTTTAAAACCAGAAGACTACCTTTTGTATAAGGGACCTGATCAGGTAAGTTTTCTTCCAGGCTCTGGCTTATTTTGTAAAAATATCTTATTTCGAGTGGAAGTAATACTGTGGGAAAATGTATGGAATTAATAAGTGCATTCTTTTGTCACATAATGGTTCTGTTAAGTGGTGCTTTGGTCTACAACAATCTGAGGGAGTGAACCGTGGGTTCACAGTTTTAGGAGGTTAGTTCTCGAAAGAATGTTATACATGTTATTATAATGCTCCTGTATGGATTTTCAATTTAATACATCTCTCCACACCGTTTTAAGAGTAAAAACAACACATCTAAGTAAAATCTTCAGAGAGAAGCATTCTGCAATACATAGATATTGTATAACAAATATAAGGTTCCCTACAACGGTAGTACAATACTATTTGTGATCATATAAGTTACATGATATAACAATGAAGTATAGAACTTATGCCAACAAAACGAACTAATTCAGTACTCATTAGAACCGAGCATCCAAAATCCAATGCCTGAACTGCCAACATATATGATAAATCATTTCTAAGCAGAAAAAATAAAATTTTCAAGGAGCATGTAGTTTTCTTCAAACTATAACATTATATCAAGAGACCATTGCTCGATACGTACAAGCACCAATTTACAAGAACATGTTAAAAAGAGACCTGAATGACCAGTAAATAAACTCAGTATCACCATGATTGTCTTAAAATCAGAATACAGACTTTAAACATATTGCTTACAGTAAAACAAGCAAGTCCACGACAAATTTAACTTGATTACGTATCAGGACTACAAGGGATCCAAAAGGCTATGGATGCATATTTAAGCTTCTAGCAGATGAGGATGCATATTTAGGCTTCCTTATGAGAACGTACAAGTCAAATTTAACTGGATTCCTAACCAAGAAGTCTGCTTCCCAACAAAGAAACAACAAAGACATGTAGTCTGCGAGTTAACAGCTACCCCAACAATTATAGCTCTCCCTGAGCGCTATACCATATATTATTTATCAGATATCCAAGCACGATCATATGTATGAAATAAGAGTTCCATGGTCTTAGAAAACAAAGCCAACACCTCAAAGAGCATGATGAACAAGAACACTGTCAACGGAGTTAAAATGGTCATCCGACTAAAACTTGTTCGAGCATAGGATGGATTTCTGTGCTTGTGAGTGTCACAAACACAGAGAACCATAGTGTTCTCATGTAGGAGAGTTACCATGTTTCAATCACTCTGTAACTCAATGAATTCACAACACAAACTTTTATAAACAAGTTCCAACAAGTACTTTTAAATTACTTCTATTGCCATAAAAGAAAGAAAGAGAATGAACATGAAACGTGAAATTATATATACTAAAAGGTAATAAAAATACTATTCATTCAATTTTGCTTTGATGATTTTGCTCCTATTTTAATGCTCTTCTCCCTCATATTTTTCAGCCTGAACAGTAAAGTGTCGAACAGATTCATACCAAAAGCCACATCAATAAGCTTCAAAGTGTGTATTGATGTGCTACGACCCCATAATTTGCTAAAATTCACACATAGAACTAAATAAACGTGTCATATCACAGACAAAAACCCCAAAAATTATATCCAAGGTTTAGCGCACAAAAAATTATTTAGAAACAAATAGATATGCTCAGTATTTCCTAAAGGTTTAGGCACAAAAAAAAATCTATAGAAACAAATAGAACTCTTACTCATCATGGAGAGAATGGTGCACGTTGTGTTCTTTTGCTAGTTGGAGAGAGGGGTTAGGATTTGCTGCCTCTTTTTGTTTTGGCTTCATATAGTTGTCCCATGTGTTGATGGTGTTTGTAAGTTACAATTTACTGCATGAATGCTACAGTTAATCCTTGTGATATACTTGTTTTGAAATATGTGTGTCTTCGATTGCAGATCATGTTTTAAAGGACAAAATTGTGGTATATGATATAGGCCGTCAGCGGTTGGGATGGGCAGACTACAATTGTAAGATCATAAACTCTTTTCTTTTTCTCATTTCCCATGAACCTTAATTTGGAAAAATATCGATACTAATGAAATAAATCGTTTCAAATTCTCTTTTCAGGCTCGTTGCCTGTAAATGTTTCTGTAGCTTTACATGGGAGATATCCGAATGGGAACAGCTCATCTGGAGACCTATTGTTCGAGCTGCTAAATACTGGGATTCTACTTCTCTTGATGCATTTATTTATCATATTTATGTGAGACCCCGTATACATGTGGGTAGGTTTATTAATGAATGATGACAATCGAATTAGTATTAATTTTTTATAAAAGATTAGCGTAAGTGAGTTAAATTGCTATTTATTAGGAGAGATAAGTGATGATTAATAGTTGGTATTAAACTTCTTATTAAAAGATAGCATTACTGCGTTAAATTATGCTACATCAATTAATGTCATATTTTTATTGGTATGACAAAAAAAAATATTTTATCTTCATTTAAAAAGGCAAATAATTAACTTTAAAATGATAAATTATATAAGAATATCTGGTTTGATTTGTCACGCCTCGATCCCGACATACGTCCAGGAACGACACGTGACAACATCAAATACTCGTATACCTAATATACCCCGCCTCCGAGATATGTACCAAGCACAACTCATGACTCCATTTGCATAGTGATTTTTCGTAAACTTTATGGCTCAATCTAACCTTATCGTTAGATTGCCTACATACTCTAAACAGGAATCAACACATTCGAAGTTCGTCATTTACTACTCTCGAACAATCATCACATATATCAGTATGTGTCAACATAATATCAGAACTCAAGCAGGCAATATCTCAAGCAACATTCGACGAAGCACAACAGTAAATCTCTAGCCATATTGGTTAACGAGTCTAATTATAATGACAACAATCACAACCAACATCATTCCACAATCACATCCATCAATAACACATACCACACACCGAAATGCAGGGCTAGAGCAACACAGTTCAGTCGAAGCCTACATCTCAGAAGCTGTCTCAAATGAACCAATCCAGGGAACCAATGAGTCAAATGATGCGATTTCGAACCACTCAACGAAATCCATCAACATTGAGTTCCAGACCACTTAATGGAACCAAGACACCAAAGGGGATTCCGAACCACTCAACGAAATCCAAACTAGGATATGATTCCGGACCACTCAACGGAACCGTGGAGTAGAAGGGATTCCAGACCTCTCAACGAAATCCAAGTGGATACGATTCCGAACCACTCAATGGAATCGCAGATCACGAGGGATTCTGGACCTCTCAATGGAATCCAGACGGAGCACGAAACCGGACGACTTAATGGAACCCAGCGGATACTCAGTTCCTGATCACTCAATGAAACCGAGCGGAGGGCGCGGAGGACCAAGGAACATATCAGGGGCTCGAAGAAACCAAACGTGAATCAAGTGCTCAAAATACAAAAGTTCAACGAAACAAGAAATGGAACAATGATACGATATGTGAAACAAGTCCAGAAATAACAAACCCTATGACAATGGGTTAACAGTCCACTACTAGCCCTCACATTTCATCATATCATACCAACTATGCAAATCAGCCACATTTCAAATATGCACGTCAAGTCACATATCATAATCATCATCAGTACACAAGCCAAATCATGTTTAATAACCATTCGTCTATGGCTAAATATATAAACATCACATTTCAACAAAAATCACATTTATAAAACCAAGTCATATTCATAAATGATATTGATATAAGATGTCGAGGTAATAATCATATCACATATGTTCAAGTCATTTTCTAATCAATATAGGCTCACTAGACTTCACATAGTATTCTGTAGTACTAAATTTAGTATTTAGAATGTTTCGAGACATGTTGACCAAAAGTCAACTCTCGGTCAACGATAGGGTCCACAACCCTACGTAATTCGATCCAGAAGATCCGCACATTGGATTTTGGATCCGTAACCTTCTAAAATCCACATTATCCTTCTAGAACAACCTACTAAAATCTCATGGTGATCCGATTGTCGGATTTCTGCCAATTGCTATAATTAGGTGGCGGTCAACAATTTGTTTTACTAACTTAGAAATCCAATTCAGGAAGATCCATACGTTAGATTACCGATCCATCAGTTTCTAACATCCTCAAATATTACGTATTATAACGTATTAAATTTTGGTGACGATCCAATGGTCGGATCGTCGATTCATATTTTGATCAAGTAAAGCATCATAGTGAAATTAGGTTCAAATGATCAAACCACGTCATACAAATATCAAATACAAACTCAGGACATCTAATTGAACTTAGAAATTCATTGTCGGCCCACTGGCCACGCGCCACCTGGGTGGCGGTTTCAGGCGAACGGAAATCCAATTTTCCGACTAACTCCAAAAATTACTAAATTTCACAGAAATGTAGATCTCAATGAGTATAGCAAGTTTCATACATGTGGCCAAGGCCAATTTGGCCGGGGAAAGGCTCTAATTTACCTGGAACCAACTGGAAACCCTTGTTTTGGGTGGTTTCAATCCATCACCTTCGGTGCTCCGTCATACCTATAGTTGTTTAGGTTTTGTTCCAAGCCTCTAGGGGAGTTTAGTGGTGATGGTAATTGGAAGAGAATGTTTCAAAAATGGTGGATTGGAGCCACCGTGCCGTCGCAACCTCCAGTGTGGTTTTGCAAAATCAAAGCCGAATTCTCCAATTTTTGGGTGGAATTGGGAGAATGAAGGTATTGGGGTATTTCCCAGGTGGCTTCTCGGCGTAATTTGTCGGAAATAGGCCTCAAAAGCATCGAAAACCCTGGTTTTTGTCGATCGGGTCGGGTCGGCAAAAAGGGAAAAACTTTTGAAGTAATCATCTCCTTCCCTTCTCCCTCATTTCCCCTCCCTCCATTCTCTTATGATTGGCCCTCCTTCCCCCTCATTTCCCTCATTTCTTTTCTGTCCTTTCCATCACAACCGTCCATCTCTTCTCTTCCTTTCATCCTAGCCACACACGTGGCACATCTCAGACTCCAGAAAATTAGGAGTCTTCTAGATCAAGCTAAAAGTACAAAAATATCCCTAACTTCAAACGTTAATAACTCTTTCATTATAACTCCATTTCACCAACGGTTTGCGCCTACACGTTTGTGAAATCGAGTTCTATTCGAAATATAAATTTTGACATCGAAAGGTCTATGAATTTTAAATAATTAATTTCCAAACTCTAAACTTTGTAACTAGTTTAATTAAAATCTAAATTCAAATAAATTAATATAAATTCTCGAAAAATAAGATAAAATCTCAATAATACAAATACGTAGATTATAACAGTGAAATCCAGGAATGAGATTTCACATGATTTGATATGGATGTAGACCATGAGAAAATCTTTTTATTCCAAAAATGAACCAAGTTTTTTTCTCGTTTCTTTATTTGTTTGTTGTTTTCACATAAAAAATAAAAAATAAAAATAAAAAAGGAAAAGAAAAAGGTTGGTATTTGGATGTGATTTGCAATTTAATTCGGCCATATTTTTTACCATTACAGTTCCATAAATTTTATTGCTTGCAAATCTCTTATATTAAATAATACAATCTATCGTGGTACGTAATTATTGATACAATTTTTAACTTTAGGTATATATAATCTTGGATTGAAAAAGAACTCTCATAAGTTTTGTAGCACAATACACAATCTGAAAATCATAATATCTTCCTCTAGTAATCAACAAATTGAATTGCCATGGAGAAATCAATCAAGTTAGCATTCCCATTACGGTGTTGGTTGTTGCATCTCTTGGTACCATATTTCTTGACTAATTTTTGTTTTGAGAGTTGTTAGCACTAAAAAAAAATCTCATTTTACACTTCACACAAGTTTACTTTTCTTTCTAATTATAGAAAATTTGGAAAGTAAAATTAGATTTTTAGAATACTAACAGCAATTCCCTTTGTTTTTTCATCCTTTTGTTTCTCATATGTTTTTTTGTATCTTTTCTCTTTCATCCTTGCAACTCTTCCGCACACATAGCATAATAGCATGTATATTTCCGATTTAATAATAAAAAATATATTCGTGGTAGGTGTGAATCTTGGAGCCGAGGCACATGATTTTCAGCTTCTGGGTGTCTGCACAAAACCTCAGGATTGTGATGGCCGTAATTGTGAATGTGTCGGTCAAAAATATTATTGTTCTAGCGAAGGAGTGAGAAAGTTCATGTTTAGAGACTCTTCTACACAATCGCAAGAGCAGAAGAAAATTCCGTAATCAGAAATCTTCAATTCTCGCATTGACATCTTAAAATATTTATGATGTTATAAAAGCACACAAGTTGTAGACGAGAAGACTATCTAAAAATAAATAAATAAACTTATTACTCGTTATTTAGTTGTGACTTCATTGTATGTTTGTTAATGTTGGAGCGAGATTTCCTACAAGAAGAAATACCTCCTGTTGGAGCGAGATTTCCTACAAGAAGAAATACCTCCACAGATTTGTTGACTGCAATCCTCACATTCGCCGAATCCTTCTTTGAGGTGTCCCAGAATAGTCTTCCTCTGTAACTTGCCCAGGCGGGGTACCTGCAAAAGATACTCCGATGCTCAAGTCAGTCGATTAGTTCCCTTTTCTCTAGATTGTCTCGGGTTTTCCTTACCTCCCTTGTTCTTTGGCTCCTATCCCTATTTATAAGATTGCATGCTTGAGGATCAAGTACCATGACAAATCCTCCTTTCCCACTCCCTTAGTGGTAGTTCGTCATATAACTGCATGCTTTGGGTAAGTACCACGACCTGTCTTCCTCTCCCACTTCTCCTCCGTAGTGGGGTAGTTATCCAGGCACGTTTCCATCCGTATATTTCTTGTGTGCTTTTTATCTTGCACAACATTTTCTCCTTGGATCTTCGGTCTTGGCCCATGAGTCGAAATCGGATTTTATCCTCCCACAGTTAATAAAATGAAAAATACGCTAGAGTGACATAAAGTTTGACATAATTTACATACTCAATTTAGATGGGCAATGATAATACAACATATGTTGCTTGTTTCAAAATTGATATGGCTAAAAATTGACCATTGAATTTAGAAACAATGAGGCATGTGTTATATCCCTATTGCCACATATCATTGAGTACGATTATGGGTCATCAAATAATCGTTATATCCATGTAAAAAACAATTATCAACGTTAGCTATACGCAGTGATGGTATCGTTTTAACGTTAACCAATTAGTTAGTTAATACAATGTACACTACTTGTTTAGCCTGAAACCAATTAGGTTTTGTTTTGGTAGCTCACATTGCACTGACTGATCGAATAAATAGTCATCGAATAGTTATTAGTCGGGCATAAAAAAAGGATAAAAAAAAAATTCAGAAAATCATGACAGATAAAATGAAGAAGAATAGAGATGACTAAATAATAATAATTAAAAAAAAGGTAAAAGACTGTTTACCACCCTCATATTTCGTGGTTTTCAACATTTAGTACAGCAAGTTTTTTTCGTCCCAGAGTCATACCTAAAGTGTAAATTTTGGGACAGTCTCATACATATGTTAGTCAAACTGTTAGTTCTCCCGTTAAGTGATGATGTGGCACCCTGATTGGACGCCACGTGTCATTAAAAAAAATAAAAATAATATTAAAAAATATTTAAATAATAAAATAATAAACTAATAATAAAATATATATTTTTTTTCTTCTTCTCTTCTTCTTCTTCTTCTTCTTCTTCTTCTGGGTTCGGTTTCTTTTTATTTTTTTTATTTTTTTTTATTTTTTTCCTTCTTCCTCCTCCTCCTTCTTCTTCCTTCTCCTTCCTCCTCCTTCTTCTTCTCCTTCTTCTTCTTCTTCTGGGTTCGGTTTCTCTCTTTTTTTTTTTTCTTCTTCTTCTTCTTCTTCCTCCTCTTTCTCATCCTTCTTCCTTCTCTTTCCTCCTCCTTCTTCTTTTCCTTCTTCTTCTTCTGGGTTCGGTTTCTCTTTTTTTTTTTTTTTTTTTCCTTCTTCCTCCTCCTTCTCCTTCTTCTTCCTTCTCCTTCCTCCTCCTTCTTCTTCTCCTTCTTCTTCTCCTCCTCATTCTTCTTCTCCTTCCTCCTCATTCTTCTTCTCCTTCTTCTTCCTTCTTCTTCCTCTTCTTTTCTGGGTTCGGTTTTTTTTTTTTCTGTTTTTTTCCTTCTCCTCCTTCCTTCTTAAGAAGGAAGAAGAAGGAAGAAGAAGAAGGAGGAGGAAGAAGAAAAAAAAAAAAAAAGAGAGAACCGAACCCAGAAGAAGAAGAAGAAGAAGAAGAAGAGAAGAAGGAAAAAAAAAATTTATTATTATTTTATTATTTAAATATTTTTTAATATTATTTTTATTTAAATAAATTTTTTATTTTTTTAATGACACGTGGCGTCCAATCAGGGCGCCACGTCATCACTTAACGGGAGAACTAACAGTTTGACTAACAGATGTATGAGACTGTCCCAAAATTTACACTTTAGGTATGACTCTGGGACGAAAAAAACTTGATGTACTAAATGTTGAAAACCACGAAACATGAGGATGGTAAACAGTCTTTTAGCCTAAAAAAATTGTCACCGACAAAAAACCAGAAAAGAGGAAGAAACAAAACCAACCAGCCGCCTAGCACTCAACACCGCCACCATACCATTGAAATCAAAAACTCACATTCCATTACTCCTTGCAATCACTGCCACCAAATCTCAATGGTTTCTAATCTATTTAAATAAAATACCCAGATGAAACTTTGCCAATTTTGAGTTTAATTCCCTCACAGCAAAAAAACTAATCATTAATTAATCCCAAAATCCAAATGAATCCCTAAATTATACATTTGCCATCATGGGTATGAAAACGAACACGTCGTGGCTGCTAGAGCGGTGGGACTGTGGCTACACGCAGTATAGTTTAATGAATTTCAAGATCTTTTTCTAGTGTGTTGGTCGGCATGAATAAGTGTCATGGCTAGGTTATTCGCCGATCGGAAAGCTAGAGAATTGTTGTTACAAAAATATCCCTAACTTCAAACATTAATAATTCTTTGGTTATAACTCCATTTCACGAATGGTTTGCGCCTACGCGTTCGTGAAATCGAGCTCTATTCGAAAATATAAATTGTGACATCAAACAGTCTATGAATTTTAAATAATTAATTTCCAATCTCTAAACTTTGTAACTAGTTTAATTAAAATCTAAATTCAAATAAATTAATATAAATTCTCGAAAAATAAGATAAAATCTCAATAATACAAATACATAGATTATAATAGTGAAATCCAGGAACGGGATTTCACATGATTTGATATGGATGTAGACCACAAGAAAATATTTTTATTCCAAAAATGAACCAAGTTTTTTTCTCGTTTCTTTATTTGTTTGTTGTTTTCACATAAAAAATAAAAATTAAAAAGGAAAAGAAAAAGGTTGGTATTTGGATGTGATTTGCAATTTAATTCGGCCATATTTTTTACCATTACAGTTCCATAAATTTTATTGCTCGCAAATCTCTTATATTAAAAAATACAATCTATCGTGATACGTAATTATTGATACAATTTTTAACTTTAGGTATATATAATCTTGGATTGAAAAAGAACTCTCATAAGTTTTATAGCACAATACACAATCTGAAAATCGTAATATCTTCCTCTAGCAATCAACAAATTGAATTGCCATGGAGAAATCAATCAAGTTAGCATTCCTCATTACGGTGTTGGTTGTTGCATCTCTTGGTACCATATTTCTTGACTAATTTTTGTTTTGGGAGTTGTTATTTAGCACTAAAAAAATCTCAATTTACACTTCACACAAGTTTACTTTTCTTTCTAATTATAGAAAATTTGGAATGTAAAATTAGATTTTTAGAATGCTAACAGTAATTCCCTTTGTTTTTTCATCCATTTGTTTCTCATATGTTTTTTGTATCTTTTCTCTTTCATCCTTGCAACTCTTCCGCATACATAGCATAATAGCATGTATATTTCCGATTTAATAATAAAAAATATATTCGTGACAGGTGTGAATCTTGGAGCCGAAGCACATGATTTTCAGCTTCCGGGTGTCTGCCAAAAACCTCAGGATTGTGATGGCCGTAATTGTGAATGTGTTGGTAAAAAATGTTATTGTTCTAGGGAAGGAGTGAGAAAGTTCATGTTTAGAGACTCTTCTACAAAATCGCAAGAGCATAAGAAAATTCCGTAATCAGAAATCTTCAATTCTCACATTGACATCTTCAAATATTTATGATGCTATAAAAGCACACAAGTTAGATGTGAAGACTATTTAAAAATAAATAAAATAAACTTATCACTCACTATTTAGTTGTGACTTCATTGTATGCATGTCAATAAAATGAAAAATGCGCTACAGTGACATAAAGTTTGACATAATTTACATACTCAAATTAGATGGGCAATAATAATACAACATATGTTGCTTGTTTCAAAATTGATATGGCCAAAATTGACCATTGAATTTAGAAACAATGGGGCATGTGTTATATCCCTATTGCCACATATCATTGAGTACGATTATGGGTCATCAAATGATATCAATCGTTATTGGTCAAGGATCCATGTAAAAAACAATTCTCAACGTTAGCTATATGCACTTATAGTATCGTTTTAACGTTAACTAATTAGTTAGTTAATACAATGTGCACTACTCATTTAGCCTGAAACCAATTAGGCCTCGTTTTAGCAACTCATATTGTATTGACTGAATAGAATAAATAGTCATCGAATAGCAATTAGTAGGGCGTAAAAAAAGGTATTAAAAAAAACAAATTTCAGAAAATCATGATAGATAAAATGAAGAAGAATAGAGATAAGTAAATAATAATAATTAAAAAAATTTGTCACCGACAAAAAACCAGAAGAGAGGAAGAAACAAAACCAGCCAGCCGCCTAGCATTCACCACCGCCACCATACCATTGAAATCAAAAGCTCACTCCATTACTCCTTGCAATCACTGCCACCAAATCTCCATGGTTTCTAATCTATTGAAATAAAATACCCAGATGAAACTTTCCTAATTTTGAGTTTAATTCCCTCACAGCAAAAAACTAATAATTAATTAATCCCAAAATCCAAATGAAACCCTCAATTATCCATCCGCCACCATGGGTATGAAAACGAAGACGTCGCGGCTGCTAGAGTGGCGGGACTGTGGCTACACACATTCTAGTTTAACTAATTTCAAGATCTTTTTTCTTGTGTGTTGGTCGGCAGGAATAATTGTCATGGCTAGGTTATTCGCCGGTCGGAAAGCTAGAGAATTGGTGTTGGGTTGGAGAAGAAAAATGAAGAGCGACGTTATAATTTCCCAATTGAGATTTTCAGCTCAGTTCGTGAGAGAAAGGAAAGAGAACGCGAACATTGGATTAAATAAGTGGGATCGGTTAAATAATCTGGTGCCTATTTAGTATAGGAATGCACCAAACGACTAGATCCGTATCATTAATCAAACCTCATCCCTTACACGAGCCGCCAAACCCTAGTAAGTTTATACAATGCAGTACTTTTTTTGTTTCATGATGTGAATCAATAATTTTTAGATTTCCGGTGCATTGGAGTTAGAAGATGACCTAGCTAACCACAACTCTCTTCTTTGGATTTTTGATGCATTTGTGAGATGGGATTAGAAAATAAAATCGGCGTAGTTCTAACGTATGTTTTAAATTAGAGAGACATGATACTACTTTGACATTCCATCCGAAATTACATATTTTAACGTATGTTTAAATCCAATTCTCACACAATCATAAATTCAGCTCAACCACAAATTATCCCTCTGTCCGTCTGTTGGTTATGAGTCATGACCACATCCTTCTGATCAAATTCTTCTATGTTGTCTATATCTCGTATGCAACATTTCAATTAAAATAAATTCCTTTAGTCTTGCGCTTTTGTAATTTGTACAAGCGATATTAGTTGATCAAGTTACACCTACCAGTCCAAATATGAGGTTGGCAGACCGACAACTTCACCAACCACCATTCACGGAAAAAGAAAATAAAATAAAAAAAGGATTATTATTGGCAATCTAAAATTTGTATTATGCATTCCACATAAATATATTTTTTTTAAATAGAAAATTTAAAGTGTAAAATGAAAATTTTGAAATACCAATTATAATTTTTAATAAAAATGATACGATATTTTTTCCTGACGGTACTATTGAAATAAGTGCGAAATTCAACTATATGTCATTGTATACTAGCACTCTTGTTAACTACAAAATAATCTGGATAATTTTGGACATCATGTTAGAGCAATTCCACCCCTAAAGACTTTGCGCCAACACCCAGCTCATTTATCCACTCAAGTGAATAGTAATAGACTCTAGTGAACAATAATAGGTCAAAGCATCTCCACCCCTAAAACCTAATAGCCTAATCAATTTTATTAAAATTTTATTAATTTTTATTATAAAATAATAATTTAATTTTTAACAAATGCATCTCCGCTCCCCTCCCCTGTCTCTGCCTCAGAAGCTCCCCCACCGCTCCCTCCAATGTGCAGACGAAAGAAACCCATTAACAAGATGAAGGGATATGGGAAGAACACAGTGGAAGGGATCTCTCTCTCTCTCTCTCTGAACCTCAGCCTCGAGGAGGGCGTCGAAGGCCCCCAAACCCCCATTGCCGCCACCCTTTGCTCCGCCGGCAAATTGGCCTTCTTCAACCTCAACCTCGAGGAGCTCTGCACCAAGATCTCTCTGCGACAAATTGATCATGCGGGAGGTTGATGGCCCGGATGACGTCAGATGGCCCAGCATGTGGGTCTGTCGATTTTAGGCCGGTCTCTTGCCTGGCTTGGGTTAGGTGCCGGTCAAAATGCTAGGTTGGAGTGGATAGCCTGGGTGCCGGGCTGGTATTTTGGCTGGGTGCTGGCCTATCAGTTCCCCGGTGGAACTACTCTTATTTAAGGTATAGAATATAACTAATATAGTTTGGAATCTGCGTCGATTGACTTATATACAATTACAGTTCAATTAATTTTTATATTTATCAAATTATTTGAGATATGAAACAGAATTAATATGGTTTGCAATTTAATTCAGCCATATTTTTTACCATTACGGTCGATAAATTTTATTACTCTCAAATCTCATACATGAAAAAATACAATATATCGAGATACGCAAGTATTGAAACAATTCTCAACTTCAGCTATATTTAATCATGGAAGATCCATACGTAGGATTACCGATTCATCAGTTTCTAACATCCTCAAATATTACGTATAATAACGTATTACATTTTGGTGACGATCCAACGGTCGGATCGTTGATTCATATTTTGATCAAGTAAAGCATCATAGTGAAATTAGGTTCAAATGATCAAACCACGTCATACGAATATCAAATAAAAACTCAGGACATCTAATTGAACTTAGAAAGTCATTGTCGGCCCACTGGCCACGCGCCGCCGTGGGTGGCGGTTTCCGGTGAGCGGAAACCCAAGTTTCCGACTAACTCCAAAAATTACCAAATTTCACAAAAATGTAGATCTCAATGAGTACAGCAAGTTTCATAACTATGACCAAGGCAAATTTGGCAGGGAAAATCTCCAATTTACCTTGAACCCGCCGGAAACCTTTGTTTTGGGTGGTTTCAATCCGTCATCTCTGGTGCTCCGCCGTCCCTATAGTTGTTTGGGCTTTATTCTAGGCCTCAAGGGAATTCTAGTGGTGGTGGTAATTGGAAGAGAACGTTTCAAAAATGGTGGATTGGAGCCACCGTGCCGTCGCACCCTCCGGTGTGGTTTAGCAAAATCAAAGCCGAATTCTCCAATTTTTGGGGTGGAATTGGTAGAGGGAAGATATTGGGGTATTTCCCAGGTGGCTTCTAGGCGTAATTCGTATGAATTAGGCCGGAAAAGCATCGGAAACCATGGTTTCTGTCAATCAAGTCGGGTCGGCAAAAAGGGGAAAACTTTTGAGGTAATCCCCTCCTTCCCTTCTCCCTCATTTCGCCTCCCTCCCTCCCTCCCTTCCTTCTCTTCTGATTGGTCCTCCTTCCCCTTCCTTTCCCTCCTTTCTTTTCTTTCCTTTCGATCATAGTCGTCCATCTCTTCATTTCCTTTCATCCTAGCCACACACGTGGCACATCTCAAACTCCAAAAAATTTGGAGTCTACTAGATCAAGCCAAAATTACAAAGATATCCCTAACTTCAAACGTTAATAACTCTTTCGTTATAACTCCGTTTCACGAACAGTTTGCACCTGTGCGTTCGTGAAATCGAGCTCTATTCGAAAATATAAATTGTGACCTCGAACGGTCTATGAATTTTAAATAATTAATTTCCAAACTCTAAACTTTGTAACTAGTTTAATTAAAATCTAAATTCAAATAAATTAATATAAATTCTCAAAAAAATAAGATAAAATCTCAATAATACAAATACGTAAATTATAATAGTGAAATCCAGGAACGGGATTTCACATGATTTGATATGGATGTAGACCACAAGAAAATCTTTTTATTCCAAAAATGAACCAAGTTTTTTTCTCGTTTCTTTATTTGTTTGTTGTTTTCACATAAAAAAACAAAAATTAAAAAGGAAAAGAAAAAGGCTGGTATTTGGATGTGTTTGCAATTTAATTCGGCCATATTTTTTACCATTACAGTTCCATAAATTTTATTGCTTGCAAATCTCTTATATTAAAGAATACAATCTACGTGATACGCAATTATTGATACAATTTTTAACTTCAAGTATATATAACCTTGGATTGAAAAAAGAACTCTCATAAGTTTTATAGCACAATACACAATCTGAAAATCGTAATATCTTCCTCTAGTAATCAACAAATTGAATTGCCATGGAGAAATCAATCAAGTTAGCATTCCTCATTACGGTGTTGGTTGTTGCATCTCTTGGTACCATATTTCTTGACTAATTTTTGTTTTGGGAGTTGTTATTAGTACTTCAAAAATCTCATTTTACACTCCACACAAGTGTACTTTTCTTTCTAATAATAGAAAATTTAGAGTGTAAAATGAGATTTTTGGAATGCTAATAGCAATTCCCTTTGTTTTTTCACCCATTTGTTTCTCATATGTTTTTTGTATCTTTTCTCTTTCATCCTTGCAACTTTTCCATACATGGCATAATAGCATGTATATTTCCGATTTAATAATAAAAAATATATTCGTGGCAGGTGTGAATCTTGGAGCCGAAGCACATGATTTTCAGCTTCCGGGTGTCTGCCAAAAACCTCAGGATTGTGATGGCCGTAATTGTGAATGTGTCGGTCAAAAATGTTATTGTTCTAGAGAAGGAGTGAGAAAGTTCATGTTCAAAGACTCTTCTGCACAATCGCAAGAGCAGAAAAAAATTCCGTAATTAGAAATCTTCAATTCTCGTATTGACATCTTCAAATATTTATGATGCTATAAAAGCACACAAGTTGTAGATGCGAAGACTATTTAAAAATAAATAAAATAAACTTATTACTCATTATTTTGTTGCAACTTCATTGTATGTATGTCAATAAAATGAAAATACGCTAGAGTGACATAAAGTTTGATATAATTTACGTACTCAATTTAGATGGGCAATGATAATACAACATATGTTGCTTGTTCCAAAATTGATATGGCTAAAAAGTGACCATTGAATTTAGAAACAATGGGGCATGTGTTATATCCCCATTGCCACTTATCATTGAGTACGATTATGAGTCATCAAATAATCGTTATTGGTCGGGTGTAATAAAGGTAAAAAAGAATACAAATTTCAGAAAATCACGACAGATAAAATGAAGAAGAATAGAGATAACTAAATAATAATAATAATTAAAAAAATATGTCATCGACAAAAAACCAGAAGAGGGGAAGAAACAAAACCAACCAGCCGCCTAGCACTCACCACCGCCACCATACCATTGAAATCAAAAGCTTACATTCCATTACTCCTTGCAATCACTGCCACCAAATCTCCATGGTTTCTAATCTATTGAAATAAAATACCCAGATGAAACTTTCCCAATTTTGAGTTTAATTCCCTCACAGCAAAAAACTAATAATTAATTAATCCCAAAATCCAAATGAATCCCTCAATTATCCATCTGCCACCATGGGTATGAAAACGAAGACGTTGTGGCTGCTAGAGCGGCGGGACTGTGGCTACACGCAGTCTAGTTTAACGAATTTCAAGATCTTTTTCTGGTGTGTTGGTCGGCAGGAATAAGTGTCATGGCTAGGTTATTCGCCGGTCGGAAAGCTAGAGAATTGTTGTTGGGTTGGAGAAGAAAAGGGAAGAGCAACATTATAATTTCCCAATTGAGATTTTCAGCCGAGTTCGTGAGAGAAAGGAAAGAGAACGCGAACACCGGATTAAATAAGTGGGATCGGTTAAATAATCTGGTGCCTATATAGTATAGGAAGGCACCAAACCTCATCCCTTACACGAGCCGCCAAACCCTAGTAAGTTTATACAATGCGGTGCTTTTTTTGTTTCATGATGTGAATCAATTTGTATGGTTTTTAAATGGTTTTTAAATTAAATAATATTTTACAAATATGATTTACATGATGATAAAGAAAATGAACAATTTGTATGGTTGAGATACATTAATCATAGATGAAAAAACAAGTTTAGGTTCCTCAGTAGGAACACAAGAATTATCTATAATTTATAACTAACCACTCAACAATTCACAAATTAGGTTTGTCCTAGTCTGACAGAGAAGGCTACTGCATGCATCAAAGTTGAATCGGAGAGAAATGACCACAAATTAGTTTCGTCAGTTAAGCAAGGCTCCTTAAAAAAACAAAAACAAAAAACAAAGAGAGGAGAGAGTTTTAAGAGGCCTATTTATGTTTCTGTTTTTGTTGAATTACATATAAACGGTAAAAGAAGCTAAAGAAGCTCAAAAGCTAAAGAAGCAGTTGTGGAAATTGGGACTGAATTACGGACAAACACAAAGTTACTTCTTTTCCAGGGCTTTTCTTTTCTCATGTTATCAAGAGCTGAGCCGCTTCAACTTTTCATGTAAATTATTCGAAGAGAGGGAAAATCACATGATGGTGGTTACACATGAAAAACACTGTAAACAAGACTAGAAGTAGAATGTCCTTCATATAACTCCCCTGTTTCTCTGCATTATGTTTGTATTAGTTTAAAGGTGTCTTTGCGGGGCCTTGGACAGGCCCTCATGCTTTCAATCAAAGCTAAAGCAATATTGAGCGTGCCACTGTTAGTTTAGTCTAACATAATGAATTTTAACTGTCAAGTGGATTGATTATTTACACCACAAGTTATTTGGGCTTCTAAATTCAAATGGATTGTTTACAGATGGGTTAAATCCATGAAAGGTTCTTTTCCGTGCCTTATCGACAAGGACTTTTGAGGCAATAATAACAATTATCGAAGTTACCAGTGTGTTGAAAACAATCGGAACAATTTTTTGGGTTGAGTCACAGACAATGTCTCTAAGACGTTTTGTGGCCCTGCCCAAGATATGCAAGCTATCTCAAATTGTTACGCCATCTCCAAGATAAATCATCTAATAATCACCTTTCTCTAGACCCTCCTTTGCACTAAGGAAGATCAAAAAATTATCACCTTCTATGTTAAAACTCAAATATATGTTAAATGCTTTATACTAGTTAACTCTTTTTCTTATACCTGGAAGCCTGATCAAACCCTAAATTTTACAGAGCAGACTAGAGTACGTTGAAGAAGTCGAGAAGACAGTGCCCAAAGAATCAGGAACTTCTCATCTAGTTGAGAAAGTCTAGGTCTTTTACTTTATCTTCAAAACAAATTCTACTTAGTTGATGAGAAGTGGTCTTCCACAAAAATAAGAGGAAACGTTCTTTATTATAGAAAAAACCCGAATTTTTCATTAAACACAGCATTCCAATTTCTTTGTCGGCATTTTTTTTTTGAAATTTAGATTTTGCGCATGAAAAAACACTATATGAGTAAAACATGTCGTCAAACTTTTGTAAAAAAAGAAAAAATAAAAGATTGTTGCAGTCATTTAGAATAGGAATGTAATTGTGTAAATCCTATGGAATATGAGAATGTATCTTATATTCTTATTAGGACTAGATTACCCATTAAATGTTGTAATCCTAAAGGGAAATGTTTTACCCTTTCTACTACTATAAATAAAGGCACAATGGGGTGAATCAAACATACCTCACAATTAAATCAATTTCTCTTCTCCCTAAAGCTTGCCGCGCCCCTCTCTCTCTCTAATCCTAGATCGCTCAATCAAATAGGCCTACAACACATTATCAGCACGCTCTTACCAGAAGCTAAGGAATTGACGCATCGTTGGAGGGTCCACCAAATTCAAAGGTTTATTCGTTTTCTGCTAATCTGGTACGCTTAAAATAAAAGAAGTTTGAAACGTCCACGAAGCATGAAAACATTCCCCATGATGCATGAACCCATCTACGTTTATATTTTCCTTTCTATATATATATTGTATATGTTTATATATTTGTCAATATATATATTTGTTTCATGGATCGTACACTCAAATTGTTATGTGGAATTTGTGAGTCAAATTATACAAATTAAATTAGAAGCATGTTTAGGGTTTTCCTAAACCCTAAAGGGAATTGAAAAAAAAGGGAATGGATTTGGTGCGGCACCGCACCATCCCTGTGCGACCAAGACATCAGGCTTCGGCCTGGAACGTCTCTGTTGGGCCTGCAGCTCACGACCCTCTCGGCCCGCACCCATATTGCCAGCCCATGTGGCTGGGCACTGCACGCACACGCCAGCCAACAAGGCTGGGCTCCCTGTAACCCAAACCTTCGGCCAGCTCCTGCTGGGCCATCCCCGTAACCCCCCTTGGCCCAAAAACCGAACCCAGCTACTGCTGGGGGTCCTTTTTTCCCTCCCATGGCTTGCAGCCATACCTTAGGCCCTTTCTATGGGCCATGCCTTTTACTCAAGGCACCTTGTGCCCTTTAACCCATGGCACCCATGCCCAAATTATTTTTAGGGCATTTTTCAACACAAATACTATTATTTTAACATTCTAAAATAATTTAACCCGTATGTTAATATTATTTTGCTTCTACAATCGACCCCGTATGGCCCGATTTATTGAATTAATTAAAAGTGACATGCAGTCCATTAATCTGATAATGAATCCAAAATTATTGACCTGAAGATCACTTTTGGACATTAATGATTCAATAATTTATTTTTATACTTTGAACCATCACATATTTTCGTAGTATCGAAGCTCTCACACTTGAGTTCCCGAAGACAACTTAAATCCACTACACTTACTTAGTATATTGCATTCTGTGTTTCTTGCAGGAACCTCTCATTATGAACTAATTTTTCATCAAACTAAATTGAACCTGTAATTTCAAATTTAGTGCCTTTGAAACCTGAAGTTTTCATTCAAAACATACTACATGAAACCTATAGTTTTCATGCATAAATTAAACCACTACATGTCTAAAGAACCTGTATGTTCTACGATATATGTCTATGGCTTACCATATGACTAATCACGTTTTCTCCCTCCGGTTTAGGGATATGTCAAACTTGAACAAGCTCGATTTCTCCGCTCTAGAAGTATCTAAAAGAAACTATCTAAAGTGGGTTCAAGACGTGAAGCTCCATCTCACTGCAAAGGGTATTAGAGCCACCATCGAGGCATCTATCGTCGACAAACCTGTTGACGAAGCTCAGAAGGCTACTGCAATGATCTTCATCCGAAGACACATTCATGATGCATTACAGACTGAGTATCTCGCTGAGGAGGACCCACGAACCCTCTGGCTTGCTTTGGCCGACTGTTTCGATCACCAGAAAGACATATACTTGCCTGAAGTAAGACACAACTGGCAGCATCTTCGCTTCCAGGACTTTAAGTCCGTGAATAAATACAACTCTGAAGTTTGTAGAATCCGTTCTTTGTTGAAATTCTGTAAAGTGGAACTAACCGAATCAAATATCCTGGAGAAGACCTATTTGACCTTCCATGCCACCAATATTGTCCTACAGCAACAATATAGGGCACATAAATTCACCAAATTTTCGGATTTGATCTCTGTTCTACTTTTTGCTGAAAAGCAAAATTAGCTTTTGATGAAGAATCATCAAGCTCGACCAACTGGCTCGAACACCGCGCCTGAAGCGCATGCGACTTATTCTAGCAGCCATAAACGATGAAAGAAACGTCGTGGCCATGGCAATGGGCGGCAAGCTCAACCACGGGCCCAAGGTCAACAGAGTGCCGCACCTAAGGGCAGAATTGCGACCCAGCAGCGTCCACCACTCGCTCCTAAGGTTCCAAACTTCAAGAACAAGGGCAAAGCTCTCGTTCAGGCTGCTTCTACTGAACTGGACATGTGTTATCGTTGTGGATCAAGGGATCATTGGTCACGCGTATGCCGAGCTTCCCCTGAGGCTATTGCCAAGTATCATTCCCGTCGTGAGTCTAACTTTGCACATGTGGATCATTCGGAAGATGCAACTACATGAATGGAGATATCGGATTTCCAGGAGGCGTCAGTGCCTATGGATGAATAAATTAGACATGTATTTAGGGTGTTTTACCCCTAGTGGCCGAACCCACTTGGAGTGGCCGGCCCTACCCCCCTATTTTGCTAGGTTTATGGTTTAAGTTTGAACAATTTTTCTAAGTATTTGGAATAATTTGTTTTGTTTTGGTTTGTTTTGAATTATGAATTGTTATTTGAATGGATATTATTTTCTCGAATTGCTTAATTGAATGAATGGACTTATATTTATACATGTGACCAATTCAATCAATTTATTTCTAGGTATGTCTAGTGGGAAGTTAGTTGTCTGGCAGATAGTGCAACCACGCACACCATATTGCGTGAACGCCACTATTTTACTAACTTCATACCCAAGAAAGCTCATTTGACAACTCTCTCAGGCTCATCCAACATGATTGAAGGATACAGAAAGGCACATATCATGTTGTCTAATGGTACAATTCTGACCATTAAGGAGGCACTCTATTCTCCACGTTCCGGAAAAACGTTGCTGAGTTTTAGAGACATTCGAGATAATTAATATCATCTTGAAACCACTAAAGATCATGGTTCTGAATTTCTTTGTATCACTTCATATGAATATGGCCAGAAGCATATTCACGAGAAGTTGGAACGCTTGCCGAGTGAGTTGTATATCACAACCATTCGCGGCATAGAAGCACACAGTGTGGCCGGCCCTATGTCTGCGTTCCCGGACACTTTGTTGATTTGGCATGATCGTTTGGGACATCCTAGACGTGACATGATGCGCTGTATCCTCAAATCTTCACACGGGCATAAGTTACATCGCTATGTTGGACTTCCACCATGCAAAGTGTGTTCTTTAGGGAAGTTGAATACTCAACCCTCATATACAAAGATTATTCACGACCCCCCCTAAATTTCTTCAAAGGATTCAAGGGGACATTTGTGGACCAATCCAACCAACCTACGGACCATTTAGATACTTTATGGTGTTGGTTGATGCATCGACAAGATGGTCACATGTTTGCTTGTTATCCACACGCAACGTCGTGTTTGCTAAACTCCTAGCTCAAATCATTAAGCTAAGGGCTCATCACCCTAATTATTCGATTAAGTTGATTCGACTGGATAATGCTGGAGAGTACGTCACAGAGTTTTGACGATTATTGCATGTCAGTAGGGATAAATGTGGAACATCTTGTACCCCATGTTCACCCCCAAAATGACCTGGCAGAAGTTTTCATAAAGCGCATTCAATTAATAGCTCAGACTTTGGTTATGCGAACCAAACTACCGGTATCTGCCTGGGGCTATGCAATATTGCACGCAGCTATATTGGTCCGCCTGAGGCCCACCGCTACCCAACCACATTCACCATTACAGTTGGTCACTGGATACGAGCCTGACGTCTCGTATGTACGGGTGTTTGGGTGCGCCATTTATGTGTCAATAACGCTGCCGCTACGCACCAAAATGGGTCATCAGAGAAAATTGGGAATATATGTCGGTTATGATTCGCCATCAATTGTTCGATACTTAGAACCCTTGACATGAGATCTCTTTACTGTACGTTTTACGGATTGTCACTTTGATGAGACAATCTTCATGTCGTTAGGGGGAGATAAGCATGTTAACGTTCCCGTAGAACGTCGCGAATTGTCGTGGTATGCTTCCACTATGTCTCATTTAGATCCCCGCACTGCCCTGTCTGAAACTGAGGTGCGTCAAATTATAGATCTTCAGAGCATTGCTTAAAGTATGCCGGATGCTGTTAATGATCTAGCAAAGGTGACAAGATCACATATACCCGCTGCAAACACACCTGCAAAGATAGATGTACCCCGTGTACTTCAACAACCCGCCTGGGAAGGCTGGACTATACCCGAAGATGGGGGGCCGCACCTTCCACGTGGCAAGGTACATTGGCAGCTAGCCAATCATCTGTTCCGACCCTGAAGCGTGGCAGACCATTTGGTTCAAAGGATTCACAACCCTAGAAGAGGAAAATGGCACAAACTAGTGACCCTAGTTTGAATCCGACCATCGCTCACTCATCCGTTTCAACGCATGAGGTCATTCTAGATTATGGTGATGCTTCAGATGAAACATGCCGACCTCCCGAGAATCGCGAGATTTCAATCCACTACACAGTATTGGATGAGATTTGGAATAGGAATGAGATGATCGTTGACGATGCATTCTCGTACTCAGTAGCTACTGACATCATGCTTAGCGATGACATTGAACCACGTTCCGTCAATGAATGCTGACGTAAAACTGATTGGTCAAACTGGAAACAAGCAATCCAGGTCGAACTCGATTCGCTCGCGAAACGTAAGGTATTTAGACCTATCGTTCCTACACAACCACGCGTGAAGCCTGTTGGCTACAAGTGGGTTTTCGTGAGGAAGCGTAATGAGAAGAATGAAATAGTGCAATACAAAGCACTCCTCGTAGCGCAAGGCTTTTCTCAGCGCCCAGGGATTGATTACGAGGAGACGTATTCCCCCGTAATGGACGTTATAACGTTCTGCTACCTAATCAGTTTGGTAGTTTCTGAAAAACTGAATATGCAGCTTACAGACGTGGTAACCGCGTATCTCTATGAGGATCTAGATACGAAAATTTATATGAAAGTTTCAGAAGGAATTCCATTGACTGGCTCAAATAGTTCTAGACCATGGAACACTCTCTCAATTAGGTTGAAGAGGTCACTCTACGGATTAAAACAATCCGAGCGGATGTGGTATAACCGTGTGAGTGAATATTTGACAAGTCAGGGTTATGTGAACAACGAACTATGCCCATGCGTGTTCATAAAGAAGTCACATTTCAGATTCACAATCGTTGCAGTTTATGTCGATGACATGAACCTCATTGGGACTCCCGCAGAGGTTGAGGAAATTGCTACAGACTTGAAATGGAATTTGAGATGAAAGATCTTGGGAAAACTCGATACTATATAGGCCTGGAGATCGAGCATTGTTCAAATGGAATCCTAGTACATCAATCGAACTACACCCAAAAGGTGTTGCGACGTTTTAATGAGGATTAATCGAAGCCTTCGAGTACACCCATGGTTGTTCGGACTCTAGATGCTAAACGAGATCCCTTCCATCCAAAAGAGGATGAGGAAGAGATTTTGGAAACCGAAGTTCCTTACCTAAGTGCAATTGGGGCTTTATTGTACTTGGCTCAGTGCACTAGACCTGACATCTCCTTTGCTGTGAATCTATTGGCTAGATACAGCAATGCGCCCACACGCAGGCACTGTAATGGTGTTAAAGACATTTTCCGTTATGTCAAAGGTACTACGGATTTGGGCTTGTTCTATACCCGTGAATCTCCAAGTGTTACCGTCCCCTATGGCCCTCAGATTGATTCTCGCCTTGTTGGTTACGCAGATGCTGGAGATCTGTCTGACCCACATAGAGCACGTTCTCAAACAGGTTATGTCTTTACCGTTGGAGACACCGCTATATCTTAGAGGTCTACTAAGCAAACGCTAGTTGCGACTTCGTCTAACCATGCTGAGATTCTCGCCCTACATGAAGCATCGCGTGAGTGCTTTTGGTTGAGAGAAGTTATGGAACATATTCGAAGCACTAGTGGTCTTACATTAGTCGTTGACCTTCCTACAACGATCTTTGAAGACAATACAGCATGTATCGAGCAGCTGAAGAAGGGATACATCAAGGGAGACAACACCAAGCACATAGCGCCAAAGTTCTTTTACTCACACCAGCAGCAACAGCATCAGAACATTGAAGTCAAGCAAATCCGTTCCCAGGACAACCTGGCAGACAGTGGCGGATCCACAGTGGGGTCAATGGGGTCGCACGACCCCTTGGAAGTCATGGAAACAACCTTAGAGATCCATTGGAGCTATTGGTACGACCCCTTGGAGTTGCTGGTGAGACCCCTTGGCTGCACACCAAGTGTTCGACGAAAGGTCTGAAAGAACCACCTTCATCTCTATTCAAAGTTCAAAACTCATTGAAGGAATCTTGATAAGTTTGTACTTATAGCCCGTGCATCATATCTTGTATCGCAGTACACTGACCTTGCTGAGGCAGACCATTCTTTAATATTAGAGCATTTTCGGCAAGCAACAATGAGATGGAACCCAGAAGTGAGTGCTCAATCAGCAGTTGATAATGAGTCTGTGAAAGATGAACAAAAATCTCATATGATAGTTGCAACAGATGCATGCCTTCCGCTGCTTCCTTCTGGGGAGTCACCTATAGCTGCCCGTGTTCTTATAAATTATGAGTTACCGACAAAGAAGGTACAGTTCTCATTTTTCCTTTTGGGAATTGGGACTTAGATGTACTGCAATTTCACGCATCCACTTATGCTGACAGTTACTCTTGTTGTGCCATTTCAAGGTCGTTAATGATTGAATTCTGTGTTATAACAGTTGTATACATGGGACTGCATGTGGTTTTGCTACCTTATGCATTACATACTGCGTCCCTTCTATTTTCTCATGTATATATGCTTCCTTCCTTACAATCCTCTGTGAAGGAAACATATACAAGCCGTATGACAACTTGTTTGGCTGCAGGTTCGTCCTACCAAGTTGTACTACTTTGTTAGTTGCATATTAATGGGGTATGCTCTCTTGCGATAACTTTGTACAAATACGTGCAGATGGGATTGTAATCAACATGGTCGTCGGGGGTGAGGTAGTAACTCTCAAAAGTCTTGAAGAAAGTAGCAACCTGGTCATAGCTGAGATGCCCATACATGTGAGTTTGTTAATGCGTATGTTTCCCACATTTCTTGTATCATATATTGTATCGCAGGTTATACTTATAGCCGTTTCTGTTAAAAAAAAATTGCGCGCTACGCGCGTTATCCTTATTGACCCCCTAAACATTATTTCCTGGATCCGCCACTGCTGGCCGATCTCTTCACCAATTCATTGCCTAAGTCTACATTTCAGAAGCTCGTCCAAGGAATCAGTATGCGTAAATTATCTGAGTTGAATCGCTTGTAGTTCTCTTATTTAGAAGTTATGTCTAACTCAGGGGGAGTATTTAGAAGCATACTCACATGATCTTAATGTACTATTTTTCCTACGATTAGGAGCATTTTTCCCACTAGGTTTTTGCTACCTAACGAGGTTTTAATGAGGCACCCACCCTGGGATGATCGTACTCCGATGAGTTCACTACCTTCGTCCAGTTTGATGAGTGTTTAGACATTATGCATATTTTCTTACTTTTCTCCTTAGTCTATGGGGTTTCCCCATTTCTTGGGTTTTACCATAGCAAGGTTTTTGTGAGTTTTTACAAATGCATACTTCAAAGTAAATTTGAGACTCGCAATCACCCGTTGTACTGATGACTTCATCAACTATTCTACCTTATTTGCTGAAGATCTGATGCGATGGTTTGTTGAGTATTTACACACTCAAGGGGGAGTGTTGCAGTCATATTTAGAATAGGAATGTGATTGTGTAAATCCTAGGGAATCTAGGAATGTATCTTATATTCCTATTAGGACTAGATTACCTATTAAATGTTGTAATCCTAAAGGGAAAGGTTTTACCCTTTCTACTACTATAAATAAAGGCACAATGGGGTGAATCAAACACACCTCACAATTAAATCAATCTCTCTTCTCCCTAAAGCTTGCCGCACCCCTCTCTCTCTAACCTTAGATCGCTCAATCAAACAGGCCTACAACAAAGATGTCGTTAAACTAACAAAGGATAATCCGTTTGCTTAACAAATGAAATGTAGATTATAACTAATCCAATTCGGCTTAGTACTATATATACTACCCTTGGGAGACAAATATTATCATAAAAATTTTGATTGTTATACAGTAAGGAGTGTAGCTCTAATTAAGGGCACCGAACTAGTATTCTGATTTCTTAACATTAACTTATGTAACGCATAACAAATCATACACAAACGAAATGCCTGCATGCTAAAGGGGATTTAAAATATTAAGATAGGAGTCGGTTGCCAATTGGAGTACCCAAAATTAATTGGGTCATAGGAGCAGATGGCAATAGTTTCATATAGCACAAACAATCTTAATTAAGAAAGCAAATGTTGTTTTAATGATGTTTCAGTTTTAACATGGAGAGTAATCCAACTATTTATAAACCATTGCAAACTCTATTCTTTTTCCGATTTAAGATTCATACTCTCAACAATTTATAAATTAGGATACAAGTTTGTTCTAGTCTGGCAGAGAATGCTATGCTAGTGCATGCATCAAAGTTGAAACGGAGAGAAATGACAACAACTTAGTTTCGCCCAGCATCTTCATAGTGTCCTTAAAAGACAAAAACAAAAATCAAAAGAGGGGAGTGTTTTAAGAGGCCTCTTTCTGTTTTTGTTTATGTTGAAATTGGGTAAAAGAAGTTGAAGAAGCTCAAAAGCTTAAAGAGTTAGTTGTGGAAATTGGACCAAAAGCACAAACATAGAGATAATTCTTTTCCACGACTTTTCTTTTCTCATGATATCACGAGTCGAGTTGCTTCAACTGGTCATATAAATTAATTGAAGAGAAAAGGAAAATCACATGGTGGTGAGTACACAACTGTACAAGTAACATGTGGTTAAACTAATGAAGGATAATCCGTTTACTTAACAAATCTAATGTGAATTATAACTAATGCAATCCTCCGATTTGGTAAATTTATACACAAACACACAAACACACAAACACACACACACGCACATGCACATACATGAACAGTGAAAGAGTAAAAAGCTATGCTAGGAGCAGAAGGGGAGGGAGTGACTGTGGACTATAGTAAGCTTTCAGTTTTTAACTGGAGGGAAAGGGAAGGATGGTAGGAACACCAGAAAATGCCGTCAATCCTTAAAAGCAGAAAAGGCAAACAAAAACTCAAAGAGTAGGTACAGGACCACAATACATATAGGCCCCCATTCAAATGAGTTCCCCCTTTATATAATACGTGTGTACTTCTACTAGCAGAGAGGAGAAGGCCTGTTTCTATTTAGGATTAACAAAAGAAGCTTCAAAGCTTCAATTGACAATTCTGGAAAATAATGGACCCCAAAATTAGAGACCCTTCTCAAATTTGGGCTAAAGGCTAGCTCTCCAATCCAATCCATTTACTAAGCTCTTCAAGGCTGAGGGAAGAAGAAATAAGAATCTTCCCATATATACAAAAAGCAACAAGCACACAACTACCGTAATCTATTTTTGTCCCGATATTAATTTCATTATTTTCAATTCAAAACTTAATTGCGTTCTTAATTTCATGATCGGGTGTTTATGCCTTTCAGCCTTGCTTTGTGAGGTTTATTTTTGGAAGGGTCTTTAATAAAAAGCTAACTAGCTCAACAGACCAGACTGGAAACCATAAACCACATTTCTGGTCAAAAAAACATTCGAAGATGGATCAAGAAAACCAATTTTAAACATAAGTACCTTAATTTCTGTTTCTTGCTTGCTAGCCCCTCTATGCTTTAAAAAAGTAACTAATGCCAACTACCAAAAGGAATTATAATGCAAATCTAGAGTCTCTAGTTCAGATGGAAGCGGGGAGGTGATTGTAACATCCCATATCGTCCAGGAAAGTGGATCCTCTAAGCCTTATATGTACATTCTCACTTCCAATTAGCACGAGGTTTTTTTAGAGCTCACTGGCTTTGGGTTCCATCGGAACTCCGAAGTTAAGCGAGTTCGCGCGAGAGCATTCCCAGGATGGGTGACCCACTGGGAAGTTCTACTCGCATGAGTTCCCAAAAACAAAACCGTGAAGGCGTGGTCGGGGCCCAAAGCGGACAATATAAAGTTTTTTTTTTTCAAATAAAAAAAATTTTTTTTTTTTATTTTCATATTCTTTCATAACCTAAGAGGTCGCACTTGGTGCGATGGCAAGTGCCTTCGCCCATGAGCGGTAGGTCTCGGGTTCGAGACTTGGGAGCAGCCTCTCCATAAATGGGGGTAAGGCTAGCCGACATTCACCTCTCCCAGACCCTGCGTAAAGCGGGAGCCTTGTGCACTGGGTACGACCTTCTTTCATAACCTAAATATTGTTAAGAGCCTCTCGGCGTGAAAACAAAAAAGTTTGTGATGCTGAAATAGGCCTCCCGATAGATTAGATAAAATCGGAAATACCTTTTATCTACTTTTTCGACCATGAGGGCATGGTCGGGGTCCAAAGCAGACAATATCGTGCTACGGCGGAGTCGAGTCCTGAATGTGGTGGGGGCCGGGGCGGGGATATGAAAATTTGGTATCAAAGCCAATCCCTAGCCGGAAGTGTGCCGACAAGGATGTCGGGCCCCTAAGGGGGGGGTGGATTGTAACATCCCACATCGCCCAGGGGAGTGGATCCTCTAAACCTTATATGTACATTCCCACCTCCAATTAGAACGAGACATTTTGGGAGCTCACTGGCTTCGGGTTCCATCGGAACTTCGAAGTTAAGCGAGTTCGCACGAGAGCATTCCCATGATGGGTGACCCACTGGGAAGTTTTACTCGCGTGAGTTCCCAGAAATAAAACCGTGAGAGCGTGGTCGGGGCTCAAGGCGGACAATATCGTGCTACGGCGGAGTCGAGCCCAGACCGGGATATGACAATGATAGTCCGCTGCAATCACATAGAAAAAAGTAAATGATTTTTAAATTAAAAGATGTATTTAATTAGGATTTTAAAGGCGATAGTAGTAAGTGGCGATTTTAAATGATTTTTAAAATGAAAGACTTTATTGGTTGAATCTGTTGATAAAATATTTTGCACAAATATTATTATTCACTTTCGATGTGCCTATGGTGCGATGGCAGCTAGTGCTCCGAGTGGTGCCTAATCCAGTGATAATTGCAAAGAGATTCCAGCGTAATTTGAATCTTGAAAATTGAGCTTTGCTTTTATTGTTTGTCGTTTTTCGCGTATCAAACATTGTTAGTTAGATCCCAAAAGCACATGTTGATGCACAAAATCAGTGAGGACTTTGGTACAACAGAAAATGTTAAGTTCGTGACTTTCGCTAGATTGCTCCAGTCACTAGTGTGGATAAGTATGCAAATGGATAGAGACAGGGAAGCAAACACAAGATGTACGTGGTTCACCCAAATTGGCTACGTCCACGGAGTAGAGAAGTTCTCATTAATTGTGAAGGGTTTACACAAGTACATAGGTTCAAGCTTTTATTTAGTGAGTACTAGTGAATGATTTAGTACAAATGGCATTAGGAAATATTGTGGGAGAATGATCTCCTTTTATAGAAGAAAGTTTCTAGCTTTGTTCTGATATTGACACGTGTCGTGTTGTGATTGGCTTTTGATGTCGACACGTGTCGCGCTGTGATTGGCCTCCTCGTTGGAGGGAAACTCTCCTGGGTCCTTGACGGTATAACGTTGACCAGTGCTCGGTAGTTTCGGGATTAGTCAAGTATGGTACAAACAACACGCATTGAAAAATTGGTACAAATAACTTTTCTTGGATGTCTAAATGATCTTAAGTTGAATAATTTTTTACAAATATAATCTTTAGTTATATGATTATAAAGAAGATAAACAAGTTTAATAATCTTTTACAAAAATAATCTTTAGTTACATGATAATAAAGAAGATAAACGATTTGTATGGTTGAGATACATTAATCATAGATGAAAAAATAATTAGGTACCTCCACATGAACACATAATTTATAACTAACCACTCCACTTCTTAAGAAAACTCCCCATCTCTTTTTTATCTCCTGCATGCATATCGTCAAATACATTCCAACTTTCTTGATCAACAATGATCTAGATGAACAAGAGAAACCATTACAATTCGGTACAATGTAGTGGTAGGATTGAATTGGTACATAAGTTTCTGTATGAATGCATCGGTACATAAGTTTTAGTACGAATGTATTAGTACATATGCTTCGGTAGGAATGTATCAGTACATAAGTTTCAGTACAAAAATCGGTACCTAAGTTTCGGTACAATTGCTTCAGAATATAACTTTTGTTATATTTAGAAAGCAAATGTTGTTTTAATGATGTTTTAACATGGTAAGTAACCCAACCGCTTACAAGCAATTGCAAACTCAATTCGTTCTCCTTTGTAAGGTTCATATTCTCAACAATTAATAAATTAAGATTTAAGTTTATCTTCGTCTGGTAGAGAATGCTAAAGCATGCGCCAAAGTTGAAACGAAGAGAAATGAACACAAATTAGTTTTGCCCTGCATCTTAATCAGCTCTTTAAAAGACAAAAGCAAAAATCAAAGAGATGAGAGAGTTTTAAGATGCATCTTTCTGTTATTGTTTCTGTTGAATTAGAGTAAAAGAAGTTAAAGAAGCTCAAAAACTCAAAAGCTCAAAGAAGCAATTGGGGAATTAAGCCATAATTGTGTTTCAGAAAATTGAATTGTAGTATTTTTACAAATTTGTTTTAGGAAAAGGCTAAAAGCAGGTGAATTTTACTGGCACGTACCTCGTCTGGCTGTTGAAGCCCTTCAAACATTTGAGACGGGCGCTTTTCTTAAAAAATTAATCTTGATAGCTCGTGGCCCTGGTTTTGGAAATTAGGCACCTTTCCCATAGATTTGAGTCTTCCTGATGCTATTTTAGTTTGTTGGGTATAATTATATTCAATAGCTGAGTGTCGAACAAGATGATCTTACTTTAGTTCTTGCTTTGTGGCACCAGTTAATTATGTTCAGGTATACATAGACGAAATTATTTGCACGTGGGAAATAAGGAAAGCAGAAAGATGCTACTATGAAATTATTTGCATGTATCATGTATTAAGATGATATACATGAGCATGCACCCAACAGTGTTGATTGTGATGATGTCTTTTTGTGATATTCACTGATATTCTTTCTTTGCATGGCAGGATATTTCATCCTACCATGGGGGCTGCTCACATACTCGTGCCCTGTCTTGCCGTCCTTATTTCGTCCTTCGGTGCCCATGGTAACATTTCATACACGTGTCGCACTGTGATTGGCCTCCTAGTTGGAGAGAAACTCTTCTGGGTCCTTGATGGTATAACGTTGACTGGTACTCGGTAGTTTCGGGATTGGTCAAGTATGGTACAAACAGCACGCATTGAAAAATTGGTACAAATAACTTTTCTTGGATGTCTAAATGATCTTAATTTGAATAATTTTTTACAAATATAATCTTTAGTTATATGATTATAAATAAGATAAACAAGTTTAATAATCTTTTACAAAAACAATCTTTAGTTACATGATAATAAAGAAGATAAACGATTTGTATGATTGAGATACATTAATCATAGATGAAAAAATAATTAGGTACCTCCACATGAACACATAATTTATAACTAACCACTCCACTTCTTAAGAAAACTCCCCATCTCTTTTTTGTCTCCTGCATGCAAATCGTCAAATACATTCCAACTTTCTTGATCAACAATGATCTAGATGAACAAGAGAAACCATTACAATTCGGTACAATGTAGTGGTACGATTGAATTGGTACATAAGTTTCTGTATGAATGAATGCATCGGTACATAAGTTTTAGTAAGAATGTATTAGTACATATGTTTCGGTACGAATGTATCAGTACATAAGTTTCAGTACAAAAATCGGTACCTAAGTTTCGGTACAATTGCTTCAGAATATAACTTTTGTTATATTTAGAAAGCAAATGTTGTTTTAATGATGTTTTAACATGGTAAGTAACCCAACCGCTTACAAGCAATTGCAAACTCAATTCGTTCTCCTTTGTAAGGTTCATATTCTCAACAATTAATAAATTAGGATTTAAGTTTATCTTCGTCTGGTAGAGAATGCTAAAGCATGCGCCAAAGTTGAAACGAAGAGAAATGAACACAAATTAGTTTTGCCCTGCATCTTAATCGGCTCCTTAAAAGACAAAAGCAAAAATCAAAGAGATGAGAGAGTTTTAAGATGCATCTTTCTGTTATTGTTTCTGTTGAATTAGAGTAAAAGACGTTAAAGAAGCTCAAAAACTCAAAAGCTCAAAGAAGCAATTGGGGAATTAAGCCATAATTGTGTTTCAGAAAATTGAATTGTAGTATTTTTACAAATTTGTTTTAGGAAAAGGCTAAAAGCAGGTGAATTTTACTGGCACGTACCTCGTCTGGCTGTTGAAGCCCTTCAAACATTTGAGACGGGCGCTTTTCTTAAAAAATTAATCTTGATAGCTCGTGGCCCTGGTTTTGGAAATTAGGCACCTTTCCCATAGATTTGAGTCTTCCTGATGCTATTTTAGTTTGTTGGGTATAATTATATTCAATAGCTGAGTGTCGGAGAAGATGATCTTACTTTAGTTCTTGCTTTGTGGCACCAGTTAATTATGTTCAGATATACATAGACGAAATTATTTGCATGTGGGAAATAAGGAAAGCAGAAAGATGCTAATATGAAATTATTTGCATGTATCATGTATTAAGATGATATACATGAGCATGCACCCAACAGTGTTGATTGTGATGATGTCTTTTTGTGATATTCACTGATATTCTTTCTTTGCATGGCAGGATATTTCATACTACCATGGGGGCTGCTCACATACTCGTGCCCTGTCTTGCCGTCCTTATTTCGTCCTTCGGTGCCCATGGTAACATTTTCTCACTAGAGAGAGCGTTTCCTAGGAGTCACCATATGAGACATGACGAGCTCCAAGCTCGTGACCGAATGAGACAGGCCCACCTCTTTAAGAGCAAGTCTACTCCTAAAAACTTTGCGTCAGCACCTAACGCATTTATCCACTCAAATTAACAGTAAGTAATAGACCACAGTGAACAGTAATAGGCCAAGGCATCTCCAACCCTAAAACTAAATAGCCTAGTCAATTTTATTAAAATATTATTAATTTTTATTAGAAAATAATAATTTGATTTATTAAAATATTATCAATTTTATAAGGAACTCTTCTCGAACCTCCCTCAAAACCTCACCATTTCGCTCCGCACCCTGAGACCTCCCTCTGCATCTCTCTCTCCCTCTCTCTCTCTCTCTCTCTCTCTCTCTCTCTCTCTCTCTCTCTACCCATTTCGCTCCGCACCCCTGGAACCTCCCTCTACAACTCTTCCGATCTTCCCCCACAGAAAAATGAAAATCCGCACCCCTGGGTTTTTCTTGGTTTGCCGTTGCTTTCTGGGTTTTTTTTATATGTTGTTTTGTTATGCTGTGGCTCGAAATCGGAGGTTGTCACCGAGAAAAAACCCAACGAAATTGTTCTCCAGCTCAGCCCCAATCGGAGGAATCGGAGGTTGTCACCGTGAAAGGCACACGCCAGGCAAATAGCCCGGCTCCTTGGTCAGTCAATTTTGGACTGGCCCACAAACTAGCTTGGGCTGGGTGCCAGGCAAATTGCTGGGCTGGAGTGAATTGACAGGGTGCCAGCCTGGTTTTTTGACTGGGTGCTGGGCTATTCCACCTCCGGTGGAACTGCTCTAAAAGAGTTGTGGGTGGTATAGCCAACGTATCAGTGGTATACGAGGATTTCTACAGTCCTGAACATATCGGGTAATAGCTTAATCCCGTATGACTTTAGGCTTTTATATTAAATAAATTAAATCTTTCTTTCTTGAAAAAATAAGGGCAGCAAGAACTCTTTATTGAATTTTTTTTTCCAAGTTTTTGTTTGTTACAACTGTCTTAACTTCCGTTGAATTTGCAAATTTTTTGCTTTAGCCGACATTGGTTGGGAAGGTTTTTATGTTGATTTAATTTCTTAAACGAAGGGTGTTTGTCATTTACTTAATTTAAAGCTTGCACAATCTCCTATATAATCTGCCGATATAATCTTTAGTTACAAAGTTCACTATATTTGGTTAATGATTCTGAGGTTTCTTTGTATTCATTTTTTCCTTCAATCACTCCTCTATTTTAGTGTCTTGGTAAGATTGAATAGTTAATGTTATTAAAACTTGAATAACTTTTGTTCATTTTCTGTTCTTGCATGAAATCACTAGGGTGTACTTGACAAAAGTGAAACTCGGCTGTCCACCAAGAGAATTCTATGTGATGATCGACACAGGAGCGACGTGATGTGGGTTTCATGCTCGTCATGCAAAGTTTGTCCCCGGCATACTGAGCTTGGCGGAGTAAGTTTTTACTTATTTTTTAGCAGATTTGACTTTTCTTTGGTTAAATTTTGGTGATTCAACTAAATAAATTTTTATACTAGCGGAAACTAAAATACCCCTTACAGAATTTCGATGTGACTTTTAGGAGCTCTTATACCTTTCAGTGTCCCTAGTTAAGAGTGGTTGTATTTAAATCTTAAAACTAGCATTCATCTGTGTTGGTAGGTGGTACACCAAACTATAAATTTCATCTTTCAATTTTTTCGTTGGGTATACAAGTAGGATAATAGTAAACATTAGGTTACACGACTGTGTCCCCCCAACCCAATTGACAATACTGACTGAGATGGCCCGAACCGTAGTGATGTCATATTTGGTGAAGAAAAAGGTTTCCAGCTCCCTTGACAGCAGTGCTGTGTTAAGAACTTAAGATCCACGGTTCATTGGGCAAAAAGTCCCCAGTCTTGGCCCACTCTAACTCCAATCTGTCAGTCTTGGTCTTTTGAATAATAGTCGTTAGAGTAGTAGAAACAGAACACTCATATCATACTTTTATTCAAACATCAGGCATACTAAACGTTGTATTCCATGTTAATCTACTCAAAATTATTTGATAATTATCCTAAATAATCTATGCATGTTACAGCTTTCGTTCAATTTCTACGACCCTGCCGACTCATCCACCGCTCGGCCAGTTCCTTGTTCCGACAAGTTGTGCAAAGCTTCTTTAGAGACCGAATGCTCACATCCGACAAAACAGTGCAGATATCATCTGAGATATGCAGACGAAGATGAGATAGCCGGGTATTACATGTCAGATGAAGTACATTTTGACATGATACTGGTTCAGTCTCATGTTAAAATTGAGTCTTCAGCGACCGTTGTTTTCGGGTGAGCTATCTTAACCTTTCTGTTCTAACAATCAATCAACATTAAGAGGAAAAAACAGATCGAGAAATTTTTTTCATGTTGTTTATTGTTGCATTGAAGCTAAACTAGTATTGGTTTGGTGATCAAATGGATTGAAAACAGGTGTAGTACCTCTGTGGCTGGGCTTTTGGGGGGGACTATAGCTTCAGTCAACGGAGTATTTGGATTCGGCCAAGGGCTAATGTCAGTTATATCACAGTTGTCCTCTCAAGGGGCAACTGCTAATGTGTTCTCCCATTGTTTGAAGGGCGATGACAATGGAGGTGGTATACTCGTTCTTGGTGAGATTTTAGAGCCAAGTATCGTTTATACCCCTCTTGTCCCGACAGTGTATGTCTCTCTTCTTAAAATTTATTTTATTTAATTGAAAATTTTGGGATAGGATGTTTGATTTGTGAATCATCTTCTTGATTAGTCCACTTGTCTTCTTGTCACTACATGTCAATTAGTTGGGTTTGTTAGTCCATTAAGTAGCTGAGTGGTTTGGTTGAGCCTTAGCTTGCAGTAGTGTAATATACTGACTTCCTTGATAGCCCAGGAGTCTGAAATGAATGTTAGAGAACAATCAGATTTCTGTGTATTCTAACAGAACACTGAACTATCAATAGTAACACTAACAATTAACAACGAGATTTACAAAGATTTTTTCTTAAATAGAGTTTAGAATTCACGAGAAACTGACTTGAATGGTTGAGTAGAGGCTACCAGACTTGCTAGATGCTAATTCCTACAGTTCCAACTCCAACTACATATCCTAAGTTTATAAGGACTAGTAGAAAGATATAGCTTTCCAGTTAATGTAATAACTACCTTTTGTATTAGGGACCTGATCAGGTAAGTTTTCCTCCAGGCTCTGGCTTATTTTGTAAAAATATCTTATAATTTCGAGTGGAAGTAATACTGTGGGAAAATGTATGGAATTAATAAGTGCTTTCTTTTGTCACAGAATGGTTCACAGTTTTTGGAGGTTAGTTCTCGAAACAATGTTATACATTTTATTATAATGCTCCAGTACGGATTTTCAATTTAATACATCTCTCCACACCGTTTTAAGAGTAAAAACAACACATCTCAGTAAAATCTTCAGAGAGAAGCATTCTGCAATACATAGATATTGTATAACAAATATAAGGTTCCCTACTACAATACTATTTGTGATCATATAAGTTACATGATATAACAATGAAGTATAGAACTTATGCCAACAAAACGAACTAATTTAGTCCTCATTAGAACCGAGCATCCAAAATCCAATGCCTGAACTGCCAAGATATATGATAAATCATTTCTAAGCAGAAAAAAAATCAAATTTTCAAGGAGCATGTAGTTTTCTTCAAACTATAACATTATACCAAGGGACCATTTCTCGATACGTACAAGCACCAATTTACAAGAATAAGTTAAAAAGAGACCTGAATGACCAGTAAATAAACTCAGTATCACCATCATTGTCTTAAAATCAGAATACAGACTTTAAACATATTGCTTACAGTAAAACAAGCAAGTCCACGACAAATTTAACTTGATTACGTATCAGGACTACAGGGGATCCAAAAGGCTATGGATGCATATTTAAGCTTCTAGCAGATGAGGATGCATATTTAGGCTTCCTTATGAGAACGTACGAGTCAAATTTAACTGGATTCCTAACCAAGAAGTCTGCTTCCCAACAAAGAAACAACAAAGACATGTAGTCTGCGAGTTAACAGCTACCCCAACAATTATAGCTCTCCCTGAGCGCTATACCATTATTATTTATCAGATATCCAAGCACGATCATATGTATGAAATAAGAGTTCCATTGTCTTAGAAAACAAAGCCAACACCTCAAAGAGCATGATGAACAAGAACACTGTCAACGGAGTTAAAATGGTCATCCAACTAAAACTTGTTCGAGCATAGGATGGATTGCTGAGCTTGTGAGTGTCACAAACACAGAGAACCATGGTGTTCTCATGTAGGAGAGTTAAATACCATGTTTCAATCACTCTGTAACTCAATGAATTCACAACACAAACTTTTATAAACAAGTTCCAACAAGTACTTTTATTACTTCTATTGCCATAAAAGAAAGAAAAAGAATGAACATGAAACGTGAAATTATATATACAAAAAGGTAATAAAAATACTTTTCATTCAATTTTGCTTTGATGATTTCGCTCCTATTTGAATGCTCTTCTCCCTCATATTTTTCAGCCTAAACAGTAAAGTGTCGAACAGATTCATACCAAAAGCCACATCAATAAGCTTCAAAGTGTGTATTGATGTGTTAAGACCCCATAATTTGCTAAAATCCACACAGAAAACTAAATAAACGTGTCATATCATAGACAAAAACCCCAAAAATTATCTCCAAGGTTTTGCGCACAAAAAAATATTTAGAAACAAATAGATATGCTCAGTATTTCCCAAAGGTTTAGCGCACAAGGAAAATATTTAGAAACAAATATAATATGCTCAGTATTTCCTAAAGGTTTAGGCACAAGAAAAATCTATAGAAACAAATATAACTCTTACTCATCATGGAGAGAATGGTGCACGTTGTGTTCTTTTGCTAGTTGGATTATTCTACATCAATTAAAGTCATATTTTTGTTGGTATGACAAAGAAAATATTTTATCTTCATTTAAAAAAGGCAAATAATTAACTTAAAAATGATAAATTATTTAAGAATATCTGGTTTGATTTGTCACACCCCAATCTCGACATACGTCGAGGAACAACATGTGACGACATCAAATACTCGTATACCTAACATACCCCACCTCCGAGATATGTACCAAGCACAACTCATGACTCCATTTGCGTAGTGATTTTTCGTAAACTTTATGGTTGCATCTAACCTCCTCGTTAGTCTGTCTACATACTCTAAACAGGGATCAAACCATTTGTTGTTCATCATTTACTACACTCGAACAATCATCACATATATCACTATGTGTCAACATCATATCAGAACTCAAGCAGGCAACATCTCAAGTAACATTCGATGAAGCACAACAATAAATCTCTAGCCATATTGGTCAACAAGTCTAATTATAATGACAACAGTCACAACCAACATCATTCCCCAATCACATCCATCAATAACACATACTATACACCGAAATGCAGGACTAAAGCGACACAGTTCGGCCAAAGCCTACATCTCAGAAGCTGTCTCAAATGAACCAATCCAAGGAACTAGTGAGTCAAATGATGCGATTCTGGACCACTCAACAAAATCCATCAACATCGGGTTCCAGACCACTCAATGGAACCAAGACACCAAAGGGGAATTCGAACCATTCAACGAAATCCAAATCAGGATACGATTCTGGACCACTCAACGGAATCGTGGATAATAAGGGATTCCAAACCTCTCAACGGAATCCAGACGGATCAAGGAACCGGGCCACTCAATGGAACCCCAGCGGATACTCAATTCTAGATCACTCAATGGAACTGAGCAGAGGGCCAAGGAACATATCAACGGCTCGAATAAACCAAACGTGAATCAAGTGCTCAAAATACAAAATCTCAACGAAACAAGAAATGGAACAATGATATGATATGTGAAACAAGTCTCGAAACAACAAACCCCATAACAATGGGTTAACAGTCCACTACTAGCCCTCATATTTTGTCATATCATACCAACTATGCAAATCAACCACATTTCAAATATGCACATCAAGTCACATATCATAATCATCATCAGTACACAAGCCAAATCGTGTTTAATAACCATAGGTCTATGGCTAAATATATAAACATCACATTTCAATAGAAATCACATTTATAAAACCAAGTCATATTCATAAATGATATTAATATGAGATGTCGAGTAATAATCATATCACATAAGTTCAATTCACTCTCTAACCAATATAGGCTCACTAGACTTCACTTAGTATCCCGTAGTACTAAATTTAGTATTTAGAACATTTTTAGACATGTTGACCAAAAGTCAACTCTCAATCAACGGTAGAGTCCACAACCCTACGTAATTCGATTCGGAAGATCCGCACATTGGATTTTGGATCCGTAACCTACTAAAATCTCATGGCGATCCGACGGTCAGATTTTTGCCAATTGCCATAATTAGGTGGCGGTCAACAATTTGTTTTACTAACTTAGAAATCTAATTCGAGAAGATCCATACGTCAGATTCCTGATCCGTCAGTTTCTAACATCCTCAAATATTACATATTATAATGTATTAAATTTTGGTGATAATCCAATGGTCGGATCGTCGATTCATATTTTGATCAAGTAAAGCATCATAGTGAAATTAGGTTCAATTGATCAAACCACGTCATACGAATATCAAATACAAACTCAGGACATCTAATTGAACTTAGAAAGTCATTGTCGGCCCATTGGCCACACGCTGCAGCAGGTGGCGGTTTCCCGCAAACGGAAACCCAATTTTCCGACTAACTCCAAAAATTACCAAACTTCACAGAAATGTAGATCCTAATTAGTAGAGTAAGTTTCATACCTGTGACTAAGGCTAATTTACCCGGGAAAGGCTTCAATTTACCTTGAACCCACCGGAAACCCTTGTTTTATGTGGTTTCAATCTATCACCTCTGGTGCTCCGCTGTCCCTATAATTGTTTGGGATTTGTTCCAGGCCTCAAGGGGAGTCTAGTCGTGGTGGTAATTGGAAGAGAACGTTTCAAAAATGGTGGATTGGAGCCACGGTGCCCTCGCACCCTCCGTTGTGGTTTTGCAAAATCAAAGCTGAATTCTCCAATTTTTGGGGTGGAATTGGTAAAGGGAAGGTAGTGGGGTATTTCCCAGATGGTTTCTCGGCTTAATTTGTCGGAATTGGGCAGGAAAAGCATCGGAAACCATGGTTTCTGTCGATCGGGTTGGGTCAGCAAAAAGGGGAAAACAGGTTGAGGTAGTCCCTTCAATCTCTTCTCCCTTATTTCCCCTCCATTCCTTCTCTTATGATTGGTCCTCCTTCCCCCTCCTTTCCCTCATTTCTTTTCTTTCCTTTCCATCATAGCCGTCCATCTATTCATTTCCCTTCATCCCAGCCACACACGTGGCACATCCTAGACTCCAGAAAATTTGGAGTCTTCTAGATCAAGCCAAAATTACAAAAATGTCCCTAACTTCAAACGTTAATAACTCTTTTGTTATAACTCCGTTTCACAAACGGTTTGAGCCTACACGTTCGTGAGATCGAGTTCTATTCGATATAAATTGTGACCTCGAATGGTCTATGAATTTTAAATAATTGATTTCCAAACTCTAAACTTTGTAACTAGTTTAATTAAATCTAAATTCAAATAAATTAATATAAATTATCAAAAAATAAGATAAAATCTCAATAATACAAATACGTAGATTATAATAGTGAAATCCAGAAATGGGATTTCACTTGATTTGATATGGATGTAGACCACGAGAAAATCTCTTTATTCCAAAAATGAACCAAGTTTTTTTCTCGTTTCTTTATTTGTTTGTTGTTTTCACATAAAAAATAAAAATTAAAAAGGAAAAGAAAAAGGCTGGTATTTGGATGTGATTTGCAATTTAATTCGGCCATATTTTTTACCATTACAGTTCCATAAATTTTATTGCTCGCAAATCCCTTATATTAAAGAATACAATCTATCGTGATACGCAATTATTGATACAATTTTTAACTTCAAGTATATATAACCTTGGATTGAAAAAGAACTCTCATAAGTTTTATAGCACAATACACAATCTGAAAATCATAATATATTCCTCTAGCAATCAACAAATTGAATTGCCATGGAGAAATCAATCAAGTTAGCATTCCTCATTACGGTGTTGGTTGTTGCATCTCTTGGTACTATATTTCTTGACTAATTTTTGTTTTGGGAGTTGTTATTAGCACTCCAAAAATCTTATTTTACACTCCACACAAGTGCACTTTTCTTTCTAATTATAAAAAGTTTGAAGTATAAAATGAGATTTTTTGGAATTCTAATAGCAATTCCCATTGTTTTTTCACCCATTCCTTTCTCATACGTTTTTTTGTATCTTTTCTCTTTCATCCTTGCAACTTTTCCGCATACATAGCATAGTAGCATGTATATTTTTTATTTAATAATACAAATTATATTCGTGGCAAGTGTGAATCTTGGAGTCGAAGCAACTGATATTCATATTCCTGGTGTCTGCAGACAACCTAAGGATTGTGATGGCCGTAATTGTGAATGTGTCGGTCAAAGATGTTATTGTTCTAGCGAAGGAGTGAGAAAGTTCATGTTTAGAGACTTTTCTACACAATCGCAAGAGCATAAGAAAATTCCGTAATCAGAAATTTTCAATTCTCGCATTGACATCTTAAAATATTTATGATGCTATACAAGCACACAAGTTGTAGATGCGAAGACTATTTAAAAATAAATAAAATAAACTTATTACTCATTATTTAGTTGTGACTTCATTGTCTGTATGTCAATAAAATGAAAAATACACTAGAGTGATATAAAGTTTGACATAATTTACATACTCAATTTAGATGGGCAATGATAATACAACATATGTTGCTTATTTCAAAATTGATATGGCTAAAAATTGACCATTGAATTTAGAAACAATGGGGCATGTGTTATATCCCTATTGCCACATATATTATCAACGTTAGCTATATGCACTTATGCAATGATAGTATCATTTTAACGTTAACCAATTCGTTAGTGAATACAATGTGCACTACTCGTTTAGCCTCAAACCAATTAGGTTTTGTTTTAGCAGCTTAAATTGTATTGATTGAATAGAATAAAGAGTCATCGACAAAAAACCGGAAGAGAGGAAGAAACAAAACCAGCCAGCCGCCTAGCACTCACCACCGCCACCATACCATTGAAATCAAAAGCTTACATTCCATTACTCCTTGCTATCACTGCCACCAAATCTCCATGGTTTCTAATTTATTGAAATAAAATACCCAGATGAAACTTTCCCAATTTTGAGTTTAATTCCCTCAAACTAATAATTAATTAATCCCAAAATCCAAATGAATCCCTCAATTATCCATCTGCCACCATTGGTATGAAAACGAAGACGTCGTGGCTGCTAGAGCGGCGGGACTCTGGCTACACGCAGTCTGGTTTAACGAATTTGAAGATCTTTTTCTGGTGTGTTGGTCGGCAGGAATAAGTGTCATGGCTAGGTTATTCGCCGGTCGGAAAGCTAGAGAATTGTTGTTGGGTTGGAGAAGAAAAAGGAATAGCGACATTATAATTTCCCAATTGAGATTTTCAGCCGAGTTCGTGAGAGAATGGAAAGAGAACGCGAACACCGGATTAAAGATGTTGTAGATGTCAAGAGGGTAGGAGATAGAATCATGGCAATCAAGATTGTAATAGGACAAGAACTTATCAATGTGATTAGTGCGTACGCACCTCAAGTAGGGTTGGATACGAGTTCGAAGGAGAAATTTTGGGAAGACCTTGGAGACTTGGTGCAAGGAATTGCTCAGACGGAGAAGTTATTTATAGGAGGAGATTTAAATGGACACGTGGGCAGGGAGACAGGCAACTATGGAGGTTTTCATGGTGGCCATGGTTTTGGGGAGAGAAACGAGGATGGGGAAGCTATCTTGGATTTTGCAATGGCATATGATCTCTTCTTAGCCAACACCTTCTTTAAGAAGAGAGAAGAACATGTGATCACCTACAAGAGTGGGTCGTCAAAAACACAAATAGATTTTCTTCTAATGAGGAAAGGGGATCGTATAACTTGTAAGGATTGCAAAGTTATACCAGGAGAGAGCGTGGCTAATCAACATCGCTTGTTGGTGATGGATGTACATATCAAAAGAGTGAGAAAAAAGAACAAGACTTGGAAGTGCCCAAGGACTAGATGGTGGAATCTAAAAGAAGAAAAACAAGCCATTTTCAAAGAGAAAGTAATCACCCAGTGTGTGTGGGATAGAGAGGGGGAAGCTAACCAAATGTGGGATTCCATGGCTAGTTGTATCCGAAAAGTAGCAAAAGAGGTATTAGGAGAGTCCAAGGGCTTTGCCCCACACCAAAAGGAATCTTGGTAGTGGAATGAGGAGGTACAAACAAAGGTGAAGGCTAAGAAGGAATGTTGTAAAGCCTTATACAAGGATATGACCGATGAAAATGGTGAAAGGTATAGAAAAGCGAAGCAAGAGGCGAAGAAAGCTGTGAGAGAAGCTAAGTTAGCGGCTTATGACGATATGTATAAGAGACTAGATACCAAAGAAGGAGAGTTGGATATCTATAAACTAGCTAGAGCAAGGGAAAAGAAGACAAGGGAACTAAACCAAGTGAGGTGCATCAAGGATGAGGATGGAAAGGTTCTTGCTACAGAGAACGCGGTTAAAGACAGATGGAAAGGTTATTTTCATAATCTTTTCAATGAAGGACATGAAAGGAGTGCTTCTTTAGGGGAGTTGAGTAACTCAGAAGAGTGTAGAAACTACTCTTTTTATCGTAGAATCCAGAAGGAAGAAGTGGTTGTAGCTTTGAAGAAGATGAAGCATAGAAAAGCAGTAGGCCCAGACGATATACCAATCGAAGTGTGGAAAGTTTTGGGAGAGACAGGTATAACATGGCTCACTGACCTTTTCAATAGGATTTTGAAAACGAATAAGATGCCAAATGAGTGGCGAACGAGCACTTTGGTGCCTATCTACAAGAATAAGGGCGATGTACAAAATTGCATGAACTATAGGGGTATTAAGCTAATGAGTCATACAATGAACCTTTGGGAGAGAGTCATTGAGCATAGATTGAGGCACGAGACACGGGTTTCGGACAACCAATTCGGGTTCATGCCAGGGCGCTCAACCATGGAGGCAATCTATCTCTTACGAAGATTGATGGAAAGATATAGAGATGAGAAAAATGATTTACACATGGTCTTTATAGATTTGGAAAAAGCGTATGATAGGGTCCCAAGAGATATTCTTTGGAGGATTTTAGAGAAGAAATGAGTACGAGTAGCATATATCCAAGCTATACAGGATATGTATGAAGGAGCAAAGACTGCCGTAAGAACTCATAAAGGACAAACCGAAAGCTTTCCCATAACTGTAGGACTACATCAGGGCTCATCCTTAAGTCCTTACCTTTTTGCGTTGGTAATGGATGAGTTAACAGGACATATTCAAGATGATATTCCTTGGTGTATGCTTTTCGCAGACGATATAGTGTTGATAGATGAAACTCAGGAAGGGGTAAATGCAAAGCTTAACCTTTGGAGAGAAGTGTTGGAATCTAAAGGTCTTCGCCTAAGCCGATCAAAGACAGAATATATGGAGTGCAAGTTCAGTGCAAATGGAGGCCAAAACGAGTTAGGGGTGAGGATCGGAGATCAAGAAATACCAAAGAGCGACCGTTTTCGTTACCTAGGATCTATCTTACAAAAGAACAGATAATTAGATGGAGATCTCAACCATATAATACAAGCTGGATGGATGAAGTGGAAGAGTGCATTCGGCGTGTTGTGTGACCGCCGTATGCCACTGAAGCTCAAGGGAAAATTTTATAGGACGGCAATAAGGCCGGCGATGCTATATGGCACAAAATGTTGGGCGGTGAAGCATCAACACGTACACAAAATGGGTGTAGCGGAGATGAGGATGCTTCGTTGTATGTGTGGGCACACGAGAAAGGATAAGATTAGGAATGAGGATATCCGGGGTAAAGTAGGAGTAGCCGAAATTGAAGGAAAGATGAGAGAAAATCGGTTACGGTGGTTTGGACATGTGCAAAGAAGGCCTACTGACGCTCCGATTAGAAGATGCGACTATAGGGCAGAGGTTCAGGGTCGAAGGGGTAGAGAAAGACCTAGGAAAACTTTGGAAGAGACCCTAAAAAAAGACTTAGAGTACTTGGATCTAACGGAGGACATGACACAAGACAGAACACAATGGCGTTCTAAGATTCATATAGCCGATCCCACTCAGTGACATGGATTTTCCAAGTCTCCAACCGAGAAGTTTTCCTCACTCGGGAAATTAAGGGAACACTACCTCAACCTACATGCTCCACTCACAAAGCTTCAACATACAAGCTTCAACAAAAGAAAATTCAAAGAACTTAGCGAAGAAGGCTTTGGTGTATTTAACACAATACGTTGAAATGAAGGAAAGCTTATTTATTGATATCCCCGATAAGTTACAAATATGTACATATACTTGAGTCAAAATAAACAAACAAGAGGGAGCCTTCACAAAGGTTGCTTAGGAGAAGTCTCAGCAGTCAGTAGAGCCACAGAAAGAGAAGGCACCGGAGGGGGATCATTCGGAGCCTCAGTACTGGACAGAACCCTAGAAGGAGGAGGCATCAGAGGTTGATCATTTGGAGCTTCATTACGCGGTACAACCCTAGAAGACGAAGGCAATAAATGCCTTTGGAACAAACCCACAAATCTCTGATGATCAAGTAAAACCTGACCACCAGATTCCTTCATCTGGTCAAGCTTCCTCTTCATGTTTGTAGCATAGACATGTGCGAGCCGGTGCAACTGTTTATTCTCATGCTTGAGCCCTCTAATCTCCTGTTTGAGACTCATCACTTCAGCCGCCAATGATTCAACTTGGCGGGTTCGAGCAAATAGGCGTTGGGCCATATTAGACACAGAACCTGCACACTGAACACTAAGAGCCAGAGAATCCTTAACAGCCAACTCATCAGACCGTTTGGAAAGTAATCTGTTATCTTTGGGAGTGAGAAGGTTCCTGGCCACTACCGCAGCGGTCATATCATTCTTCATCACGGAATCCCCAACGGTAAGATGACCAGTAGGGGAGACGAAGGAGGGGCGCCATATGTTGTCTGGAGAAGGCGAGACTGCCTCTTCAACAAGGTTCAAGTCAAAACGACGGTCGGATGGGCCAGACATTTTCAAAGGTGTTGAAGAGAGAAGAGGTCGGACAAATCAAGATCTTAGAAGTGCAAGAATGGAGCTTCTACTGGTGGATATTTAAGTGTGCTTTGGAACTTAATGTCAGCCCCTATAAAAATCTGCACTCGACGAAGCTTCAGAAATCGAAGAGGCGCCTGCTCAGAAATCGAAGAGGCGTTTGCTTTCTCAAAAGCTGGGCTGCTCAGAGACCACGAGGGTCGATCTCAGAAATCGAAGAGGCATTTGCTTTCTCAAAAGCTGGGCTGCTCAAATACCACGAAGGTCGATCTCAGAAATCGAAGAGGCTTGCTTTCTCAAAAGCTGGGCTGCTCAGAGACCACGAGGGCCGATCTCAGAAATCGAAGAGGCACTACTTTTCTAGCCTTGTCAGCACCTGTCACACGCACACTCAGCTTTGCGGAAATTATGGGCATTCTGTCGAAGATTTCTGGCGAAGTAGAAAGCACATGAATCGTACTGTTCAATCACCCACTTCCCACACGCAACAGTAGCTCATGGGTACCACATATAACTTTGCCAAAGTTCTCTGACAAAGTTGAGACACGTGAAGCTTGCAGCTCCCACTACATCGCTCTGACCAAGAAGGGTAAAAGAATAGCAAAGAAACAACACTAACAAAGTTTAGACACATAAATTTTGAAGGTCTAGCTACCATATTATTACCCACAAGGGTAAAGGAACAGTACCACTGCTGGATAATTGAAAAGTCCCGGTGTGTCAACCTCTGTGCTTCGTGGCAAGGTAGACTAGCAAACATGCCCAACCTTTACTCACATTCGAGAAAACACTCCCAACAAGATTGCTTGCTCCAAAATCGAAGAGGCACCGCCCTCCGAATCTCGAGAGCCAGACTCCCAACATGATTACTTTCTCAAAAATCGAAGAGAGGGTAAAGGAACAGTACCACTGCTGGATAATTGGAAAGTCCCTCTGTGTCAACCTCTGTGCTTCGTGGCAAGGTAGACTAGCAAACATGCCCAACCTTTACTCACATTCGAGAAAACACCCCCAACAAGATTGCTTGCTCCAAAATCGAAGAGGCACCGCCCTCCGAATCTCGAGAGCCAGACTCCTAACATGATTACTTTCTCAAAAATCGAAGAGAAGGTAAAGGAACAGTACCACTGCTGGATAATTGGAAAGTCCCTGTGTGTCAACCTCTGTACTTCGTGGCAAGGTAGACTAGCAAACATGCCCAACCTTTACTCACATTCGAGAAAACACTCCCAACAAGATTGCTTGCTCCAAAATCGAAGAGGCACCGCCCTCCGAATCTCGAGAACCAGACTCTCAACATGATTACTTTCTCAAAAATCGAAGACACCGCTGTCCGAATCTCGAGAGCCAGACCCCCAGCAGGATTGCTTTCTCAAAAATCGAAGAGGCATCGTTCTCCGAATCTCGAGAGCCAGATCCCCGACAGGATTGCTTGTTCGAAAACCGAAGAGGCACCACTTTCCCAACTTCAAGAGCTGGATCTCCTTGGATAAAGCTTGTCTGTAATCTTCACACGCAACATCAGCTTTTCAGATACCACAGACCACTTTTTCAAAATGCTCTGACAGAGTTAAAACTTGTGAAGCTGGCAGCTCCCACTACCGTGCTATGACCAAGCAGGGTAAAGGAATAGCATTATTACTTGATGTTAGGGAGACTCCTATATATGTTGACCTCCATCCCCAACAGACAGGCAGACCTGCAAAAATGCTCAACCCTTCCTCTTATCTGAGAGGGCACTCCCAACGAAGCTTTTCGAAATATTCAGCTTTCTTTCCCCCCGATATACCTCTGTAAACAAGCTATACTAGAGCAAGAATATCTCATATCATCAGGGTTAAAAGCAAGAGTATCCCATATCATGCTTTTTCCCTGTCTTTTCCCTTGGCTTTGTTCTTACCTGCAAGACAAGGAGAAAGAGAGCAATCAGTCAGCACTTGGAATCAAGCTTCCAGCCATGAACTGACTGGCTGGAACCCCTTACCTGATTACTTACCTGGCATTGCTCTCGAGTACTCATCTTCAACATCTTATGCTTCCAGGGAAGATACCGCATCTGCCTGAGGAACATATAGGGTAAGTGAGAAGGATACAAGGAAGCATGTGGAGACAAGCGTAACAGCACACGTGCCGATACATCCACTACTCTGTCAAAAGCAAAAGTATCCCATATCAGCAGGGTCGAACGTACTCTAGATTTGATGGACTTGTTTTGACCCTCAAATTCTTCAGTCGGCCTTATACTCTGGAGGAAACCAGAAAACCCTCCAGCCCAGTTCAAGAATAAGCCTGTGGAAAGTTACTTCTTCAAAAGCAAAAGTATCCCATATCATCTATTCTCATTTTTCTTCTCTTTATCCTTCATGCTGCCTGCAAGATAGGGAGAATGTGAACAATCAGCCGGAGCTCTGATTGCTTACCTTGTCTGTCACCTCTTTCAGCAGATCCCCTAGCTCAGCGACTTGGGGGACTCCTACTACATGGTTTGTATCGCGCTTGACCAAGCCTGAAACTACAAGTAAGCTTCAAGTGACATTGATACATTACCTTGTGCATCTCCACCAGTTACAGATACCACCCCTGGATGGAGGAAGAGTACTTCCAGAGAAGATGCCACATCTATGAGACAGATAAGGAAAGTCAAGACGATACCACACTCCGGTACTTAGAAGTTTCGTGGTTACGAGATCATTCTCCCACAATATTTCCTAATGTCATTTGTACTAAATCATTCACTTGTACTCACTAAAGGATAGCTTGAACCTATGTACTTGTGTAAACCCTTCACAATTAATGAGAACTCCTCTATTCCGTGGACGTAGCCAATCTGGGTGAACCACGTACATCTTGTGTTTGCTTTCCTATCTCTATCCATTTATATACTTATCCACACTAATGACCGGAGCAATCTAGCGAAGATCACAAAAAGTGACCGTTTTCGCTATCTAGGATCTATCTTGCAAGAGAACGGAGAATTAGATGGAGATCTCAACCATAGCATACAAGCTGGACAGATGAAGTGTAAGAGTGCATCCGGCGTGTTGTGTGACCGTCATAGGCCACTAAAGCTCAAGGGAAAATTTTATAGGACGGCAATAAGGCCAGCGATGTTGTATGGCACAGAATGTTGGGCGGTGAAGCATCAACACGTACACAAAATGGGTGTAGCGGAGATGAGGATGCTTCGTGGGATGTATAGGCACACGAGAAAGGATAAGATTGGGAATGAGGATATCCGAGGTAAAGTAGGAGTAGCCAAAATTGAAGGAAATATGAGAGAAAATCGGTTCCGGTGGTTTGGACATGTGCAAATAATGCCTACTGACGCTCCGGTTCGAAAATGTGACTACGGGACAGAGGTTCAGGGCCGAAGGGGTAGAGGAAGACCTAGGAAAACTTTGGAAGAGACCTTAAGAAAAGACTTGAGTACTTGGATCTAACGGAGGACATGACACAAAACCAAGCGCAATGGCGTTCTATGATTCATATAGCCGACCCCACTTAGTGGGAAAAGACTTTGTTGTTATTGTTGTTGTGGTTAAATAATCTGGTGCCTATTTAATATAGGAAGGCACCAAACCTCATCCCTTACACGAGCCGCCAAACCCTAGTAAGTTTATACAATGCAATACTTTTTTTGTTTCATGATGTGAATCAATAATTTTTAGATTTCCGGTGCATTGGAGTTAGGAGATGACCTAGCTAACCACAACTCTCTTCTTTGGATTTTTGATGCATTTGTGAGATGGGATTAGAAAATAAAGTCGGCGTAGTTCTAACGTATGTTTTCAATTAGAGAGACATGATACTATTTTAACATTTCATCCGAAATTACATATTTTAACGTATTTTTGAACCCAATTCTCACACAATCATAAATTCAGCTCAACCACAGATTATCCCTCTGTCCGTCTGTTGGTTATGACCACATCCTTCTGATCAAATTCTTCTATGTCGTCTATATCTCGTATGCAACATTTCCATTAAAATAAATTTCTTTAGTCTTGGGCTTTTGTAATTTGTACAAGCGATATTAGTTGATCAAGTTACACCAACCAGTCCAAATATGAGATTGGCAGACCGACAACTTCACCAGCCACCATTCACGGAAAAACAAAATTAAAAAAAAAATATTATTGGCAATATAAAATTTATATTATGCACTCCACATAAATGTATTTTTTGTTTAAATAGAAAATTTAAAGTGTAAAATGAAAATTTTGAAATACCAATTATAATTTTTAATAAAAATGATACGATATTTTTTCTTGACGGTACTGTAGACATCGAAATTTCGGTAAATAAATGTTGACCGATAAATCAAAGTGTCAACGCTCATGTATTGCATAAATTTTACACGTAGCATGTGACTCAACGAAAATTGAAATGAGTTGGAAAAGTCATCAAATAAGACACATGTCAACACCTGGCAGAAACGACTTATTTCATCTGGGATATTATATTCAAAATTAGGCCTTGGAAAATTCTATAAATACAAGCCCATTTCATTCATTTGAGAGGGGAACCAAAATCATTAGGCAAAACTCTTGAAGCTCTGAAGCTCTGAAACTCCGAAGCTCTCAAGCATCCAGGTTCCCGAAGAATCAAGAAACTGTTCTTCGTTCTTCGTTCATCGTTCTTCCAAGATCAAGCCTCGACGGCCCTTGGATCAACAATCATCCACCAATTCAAGATCAAGCCCCGACGGCCCTTGAAGAAAGTGTTCTTCGTTCTTCGTTCATCGTTCTTCCAAGATCAAGCCCCGACGGCCCTTGGATCAACCATCCACAAATTCAAGATCAAGCCCCGACGGCCCTTGAAGAAAGCACCATCGTTCATCATCCGTTCATCCAAGATCAAGCCCCAACGGCCCTTTGGATCAACAACGTCGACAAATCCACGCATCCAACCGTTCTTCAAGATCAAGCCCAAAAGCCCTTGAAGATCCGTTCATCACTGTTCTTCAAGATCAAGCCCAAAAGCCCTTGGAGATCCGTTCATCACTGTTCTTCAAAGATCAAGCCCAAAAGCCCCTTTGAAGATCCACTCAAATCCACCTTCAAGATCAAGTCCACGGCCCTTGAAGAACGTTCATCCTTAGATCAAGCCCAACGGCCCTTTGGATCAATCGCACATCCACAAATACACACCTTACGGAGATCGAATCAGAGGATCAAAATAGAGAGAGATTGTAACCCAAAATCATCAAACATAAATATTTGTTTGTGCGCGTTGTTTCTTGTCTCTTTCGTTTCAGGAATTTTCCGTGTTCACAAATTGGCACGCCCGGTGGGATTTTCTCTGCCTCTCATCTCTTTCTCCGAAATTCAAGCGCACTTCGAAAATTAATGGCATCAAGGAAGGCTCAAACTGTTCCTGCAACCGGCGCAAAGAACAAGAGCGTCCTCGTCGCAAGTGGTGTCACTTTGGGCATCACGACTCGAAGCATGGCAAGAGCTACTTCTGCCACCTCTTTCACCTCTGCATCAACTCTGCCAAGGGAACAAAAACACCCAAGGCACGAGCCTTTGATCACCTTAGCCTCACTAAGGGCACCAAGGGGGGAAAGCCCAAGGAAATACTCCGAATCCATGCTCTCCGATGCCGATTCAAGCGACAGTTCAGCCATGCAAGTCATGACCATTGGAGCAACCTCAATCGATGAGCAGCTGGCTCAAATGAATGAAGCAATCGCAAGGCTAACCCGAACTGTGGAAGAAAAAGACTTGCAAATTGCAGCACTAGTCAACCGACTAGAGGTGCAGGACGGCGATAAACCCGACCCAGAGAATGATCCACTAAAGAGAAGAGAGGACGAAGAAGAGGAGCCTCATGTGGAGAAAAACGATGCGAAGCCGGAGCCAGACCAAGCAGCGGCACTCATGGGATCTCTTTCTATCCAGCAGCTACAAGAGATGATCACCAACACCATCAAGGCACAGTACGAAGGGAGCTCAAATACCTCCGGGTTGTACTCAAAGCCGTATTCAAAGAAGATCGACGCCTTAAGGATGCCGAGGGGTTATCAACCACCAAAGTTCATGCAATTTGATGGAAAGGGAAACCCGAAACAGCACGTTGCCCACTTCGTTGAAACTTGCAACAACGCAGGAACCGAAGGGGATTACCTCGCCAAGCAGTTTGTGCGCTCGCTGAAAGGAAACGCCTTTGAGTGGTACACAGACCTAGAGCCTGAGTACATCAACAGCTGGGAGCAGTTAGAGCGGGAATTCCTCAACCGCTTCTATAGTACCCGCCGCATTGTGAGCATGCTAGAACTGACGAGCACGAAGCAATGGAAGGAAGAACCAGTCATGGACTACATCAACCGATGGCGTAATCTAAGCCTCGACTGTAAGGACAGACTCTCCGAGATTTCTTCAATCGAGATGTGCATCCAAGGCATGCAATGGGGTTTGCAATACATCCTTCAAGGCATTAAACCACGGACCTTCGAGGAATTGGCTACTCGCGCCCATGACATGGAGTTGAGCATCGCCCATCATGGGAAGAAAGAACCGATCGCCGACTACAAGAACGACAAAGTTCTTGGGACAAAGGTGGAAAAGGCCGCATGGAAACCCACCAAGGAAGCGATGACGGTCAACACAGCTCCCGTCAAAATCTCCACACGAGGCAAGGCGATTCAAACCGAAGCTTTTCGTGATCAAGAGATGCGTAGACGCACTTTGAAGGAGCTTGAGGAGAAGATTTATCCATTCCCCGACTCTGATGTAGTTGCCATGCTGGATGACCTGTTGGACAAGAAGGTGATCAGTTTGCCCGAGTGCAGACGGCCGGAAGAGATGAATCGTACCGACAACCCAAGATACTGTAAATTTCACCGCTTCATCAGTCATCCAACGGAAAAGTGCTTCGTACTGAAAGATCTCATCCTGAAGCTAGCACAGCAAGGGGAAATCGAGCTTGACCTCGAAGACACGGTGGCGGCACACACTACTACTATCGTGTTTGAATCACTCGATCCTGTGCATCTCCGAAGCATGCATGATCATTCCCGTCAATGTTCAAGTCACATGGCACCTCCTACACAACCATCACCGGGGGCAAGCAACCAAGATGCATCTACTGGTGATAAGAAAGGGTGGACATCGGTGACCTACAAAAAAACGAGGAAGCCAAGACCACAAGCCATAAGGCCAAAAGAGGAGCCTAAACCCGCCCCTCGAACTTCAGTCTTCGAAAGGCTGAATTATTCAAAACCTAGAATTGCAGCACTTGATCGCATCAATGGTCGAGACCAAACTTCCGTCTTCAAAAGGCTTGAGACACCAACACCGCAAAGATCAGTCTTTGAAAGGTTATCAAAACCCAAGAAACAAAGCGGCACAGCTAGATCTCCTCCGCAACGGTCGGCTTTGGACAGACTTGAAGAAACTAAGAAGCCTTCTAGAAACAGGAAGACAACGCCAAAGGGAGAGAAGCTCGACAGTCTAGCAGGAAAAGACGATGTTCAAAGCTTGATTCCTTCAAGGATGAAGCGCCAAGCAACTTTGGAAGTCGACACAAAAGGACCACTGAAGGTAAGAAGGCGCACCATCATCTACACCGGCCAATCTTCACGGCAACAAACCCAAGAGGACCGCACTGAAAAGAAGGCCCAAGAAGACAAAGAAGACGAAATCCTGGAAGAAGACATCACTTCCGGCTCTGTCAACTCAAAATTTTCACCTCAATCACTGGGGGCATGCTCCAAAACCATGCTAGTCAAGCCGAGTGAAGTTGAAGGATGGACTTATGTCACTCCGAAGAAACTGCACAAGAAGCATATGTCATCTCCACAAGTTCACCAACGGAAAAGGGGGCAAAGCAGCTCCTGTTCACCTCCAGAACAATGTGAAAGTGTTGGAGATAATGAAACCTTGACACAAAGATCGTCCATCCCCATCACGATGTGTGACATCTTCCCAGAAGACTTCTTCAACTACTCAGTCAAGGCTCCTTGCTATGAAGATTGCGAGGAACGACTCTCTCAGATCGCTTGACGAACCAACCGAAGCTCCTTGTCCGCACGAGCCTAAACTGTAGGACACAAAGCTCCTTGTCTGTAAGAGCCTAAACTGCAAGACACAAAGCTCCTCGCCTGCACGAGCCTAAAACTGCATGGCACAACGCTCCTGGTCTGCACGAGCATAAAAGGCAACACCAACGCTCCTTGCCTGCACGAGCTGAAACTGCAACACGGCACCAAATGCTCCTTGTCTGCACGAGTTGAAACTGCAAACGGCACCAAAAGAAAATACCAAGAAAAAAAATTGTATTTGAACTACGTTTCGACTTGATCTCTTTGGAAGGGTACGTAGGCAACTTGAATATTCAATTTCAAGTTCAGTCACAACAAATAAAAAAAAATTAATAATAATGTTTTATTAGAACAAAAATATACATATGTTTTATGTATTTAAAAAAAAAAAAAAAAAAAAAAAAAAAAAAAAAGGAATACATACGTTATTACTTGTTTACCTAAAAAAAAAATGTATATATGTTAAAGTGGGTCTTTTTACACTTAAGGTCCGTGCCAAATCAAAGAAACATAAGTTAAAGTACACAGAAATGAGCAGCCAAAATCCAGGCCCAAGCCATGCCCTCTTGACCTCCATCGGATCCTATGCCTAATGGGCCCTCTCGCCCTATTTTTTTTTACTGTCTGAAGTCACACATTTACACCAACACAAGCGCAGAAACACCATCCAGAGAGGAGAGAGACCCGAAAACCTGAATCGCGAACCCGAAAAAAAAAATGGGCAAAGATCTGAGCGATGACCAAGTATCGTCGATGAAGGAGGCGTGCACGCTCTTTGACACCGACAACGACGGCAAGATTGCTCCGTCGGAGCTCGGGATCTTAATGCGATCGCTCGGCGGCAACCCGACCCAGGCCCAACTCAAATCTATAGTCGCCGAGGAGAAGCTCACCGCCCCCCTTCGACTTCCCTCACTTCCTCGACCTCATGGCCAAGCACATGAAGCCCGAGCCCTTCGATCGCCAGCTCCGCGACGCCTTCAAGGTCCTCGACAAGGACTCAACCGGCTTCGTGTCCGTGTCGGAGCTCCGGCACATCCTCACCAGCATCGGCGAGAAATTGGAGCCGTCCGAGTTCGACGAGTGGATCCGGGAGGTGGATGTCGGGTCCGATGGCAAGATCAAATACGAGGACTTCATTGCCAGAACGGTGGCCAAGTGAGGGACGTAACGGTGCGTTTTGCATGGGTGAAAGTGTTTCGTGGAAGTAATTTGGGGGTAATCGACGATTCGATTAACTCAGGCGACACTCGCATCAGCTCGCCCAGGCGGTCATAGAGCTCAAATTGTAGAACAAATTCCTCAAATCTCAGTTCGAATGGTTCCAGAATCTTCAACTGCCAAAGCACGGAAACCAATCATGGAGCTCGATCGACTTGAACGAGTGCAAAGTGTACAAAGCCGAGTCGGTCGGTGAGCCCACTGGTAAAGCCGCCGTCGCTGTGTCAACTCGGACTGATGACGAACGACATCAACAACGCAGAGCACGATGAGCAAGGTCAAGGTCAAAGTTAAAATCAACAGAAGGAGATTTAGATTCAGGGCTGAGCCGGGACGAGATTTCACCTCCATCGTCGGATTTGAAGCCTCGAAACTCGTGAATCTCCTCCATCTTCTTCCCGGTCGTCTGCCCGGCCGTGGTGTCGCTCAGCGCAACAACCATCAAGCCCCTATCAACAAATTGAGGACGACGACCACGCTTCCTTGATCCACGACTACCGATCCGAGATCGAGACCAAGCTCCTCCACCTCCTTCCTCTTTTTCTTCATCGTTTTCATCAACATAGGTCTGAAACAAAGTAGTCCCCCATATGAGAGATTTCTGCCACTCTGCTTCTCTTCTCCGTCGCTGAAATGTTGAGCTTTTGAACTGTTTTGATCGGGTTCGAGCTTGATTTGATAGGATTCGTCGGTTCGGTCTTTTTTTTTTTTCTCTCGCGTATTTGGTGTTTGTGGGCTTCTGGGTCTACCTCTGCTACACCAACAAGAGATCCGTGCACCGCATCCATCTTCTGATGAGCGGATTGCTTTTGATGAAGGCGTTGAATCTGATTTGCGCGGCGGAGGATAAGCACTACGTGAAGGGGAAGAAGAAGTTCGTGAAGCAGATGACCCACGGGTCCAAGAGCCACAGAGCTCTCGGGTCTATCGGTGCCGGAACTGACGCTATCCCAACGACCTCTCCCGAACTTCTCGCTGCTCGTCAAACGTTCAGCCCTACTCCGGCTCTCCCGCGCCACCTTCCTCCGGTCGCCGGAGCAGACTTCCGGGCTGCCTTGGGGCCTTGCCTCCGGTCGATTTCCAGGCGGTTTGCTTGGTACGTGCCTTCAAGACAAGTTGCAGGGACTTCAAGAGATCACAGCGTTGCAGCCACCACCGTTCCGCCGCCTGCTCGCATCGACGAGTGCAGCTTCGTCGCCGAGGAGACCAGAAAGGTCTTCAAAAGCTTCGATTGCAACGGCGATGGCAAGATCTCCGCCACAGCTGCCCTGTCCTCCTCCGTCCAATCCCTCATCGACACCACCGCCGTCGCCATCAAAATCATCGACAAGTCCCAAGCCGACGCCGCAATGGAGCCCCACATCCTTCGAGAAATCTCCGCCATGCGCCGCCTCCTGCTTCACTCTCCTTCTGCCCTCCGCTGCTCCAGCTTCTGTGCATGCTTCATCCGTCATCCTCCTTGCTCCGCTCCCTGCAAATTCCCCCAGCCCATCATCGAAATTTATACAAAAAAAAATATAATAGAAAATGGGATAGTGGAGCAAATTGGTGCTGGCACCATGTGAAAAGAAAGGGGAGGTGCATGTGGCACCAAAAGCAGACGAATAAAATAAATAAAATAAAAAAATAATAATGATAAAATAATAATGATAATAAAAAAAATAATTTAGAACAAAAAAAACAAAAAAAAAAAAAGAGCCTTAAGAGAAATAAAAGTCCATTTTATTTATTTATTTTCGGAAATTTTACATAAAATTGCATTCTACATACAAAAAAAAAAAAAAAAAAAAAAAAATTAACAAATGTGCAAACGAACGAGAGAGAGTCTTTATTGCTCAGGTGGTGTCTCAGTACTCGGCGGAACCCCAGGAGGAGGAGGCACCGAAGATTGATCGTTCGGAGCTTCACTACGCGGTACAGTCCCAGAAGACGAAGGCAAATGCTGCTGGAACAAACCCACAAACCTCTGATGATCAAGTAAAATTTGACCATCAGATTCATGTATCTGGTCAATCTTCCTCTTCATGTTTGTCGCATAGCTATGTGCGAGCTTATGCAACTGTTTATTCTCCTGCTTGAGCCCTCTAATCTCCTGTTTGAGACTCATCACCTCAGCCGCCAATGATTCAACTTGACGGGTTCGGGCAAATAGGCGTTGGGCCATATTAGACACAGAACCTGCACACTGCACACTGAGAGCCAGAGAATCCTTAACAGCCAACTCATCCGACCGTTTAGAAAGTAGTCTGTTATCTCTGGGAGTGACAAGGTTCCGGGCCACCACCGCAGCGGTCATATCATTCTTCACCACCGAATCCCCAACGGTAAGAGGACCAGTAGGGGATATGAAGGATGGGCGCCATATGTTGTCTGGAGAAGGCGGGACTGCCTCTTCACCAAGATTCAAGTCAAAACGACGGTCGGAGGGTCCAGACATTTTCAAAGTGTTGAAAAAATAAGAGATCGGACAAATCAAGATCTTAGAAGTGCAAGAAGGGAGTTTTCACAAGTGAAAATTCAAGTGTGCTTTGAAACGAACAGCGTGCCTCTATAAAAAATCAGCACTCGACGGGATTTCAGAGATCGAAGAGGCGAGCTCAGAATTCGAAGCGGCTATTCAAAAATCGAAGAGGCAAGCTCAGAAATCGGAAAAGCATCTTGCTTTTCCAGACCCGTCGGCACCCGTCACACGCAAACTCAGCTTTGCGGAAATCAATGGTAATTTGTCGAAGCGCCAATCCCAAATATCGAAGAGGCGCCAGTCTTTTTCAGCCGTGTCATCACCTGTCATATGCACACTCAACTTTGCGCAAATCACGGACAATTTGTCGAAAGATTTTTGGGTGAAGGAGAAAGCACGTGAAGTTTACTGTTCAATCATCCAACGGTTGCCGACACGAGTAAAAGAATAGTACCTCTACAGGTATTAAAAAACTTCCTATAACTGTCCACCTTCACCTTCCATAGCAAGGCAGACATACAGAGCCTTTCTTCATCTCTGAGAATGCCTTCCCAACGAAGCCTCTCGAGTCACTCAGTGTTCCTTATTCCTTGGGGTACCTCGGCAAACAAATGACACCAAAGCAAAAGTATCTCATATCACTAGGGTAGAAAGCAAGAGTATCTCATATCATGCGTTCTCCCTGTCCTTTCCTTTGTCCTTGTTCTTACTTACAAAGACAAGGATAAAGAAAACAATATGCCGGAACTTCCACTCAAACTCGGGTAAGGAACCGACTGCTTGGAACCCTTCCCTGATTGACTACCTAGCACTGCTCTCGAGTACTCGTCTCCCACTGCTGCTGTACTTCCAAAGAAGCTGCCACATCTGCCTGAAGAACAGATAAAGGCAAGTGAAAATGATACCTTGCAGCATGTGGAGACAATGTGCAGAAGAAACAAGCAGAGAAGAATGCGGTCTGCACAGTCAACTCAGCAGAAGGAGTCCGAACTGAGGAACTCGAGAAGCTGCCATATCTGCCTGAAGAAACAAGCAGAGAAGAATACAGCATGCACAGTCAACTCAGCAGAAGGAGTCTGAGATGAAGAACTCGAGAAGATGCCGCATCTGCCTGAGGAACAGTTAAAGGAAATGAAAATGATACCTTGAAGCATGTGGAGACAGGTGCAACAAAGCACGTGCTGAGTCATCCGCTACTTCTTCAAAATCAAAAGTATCTCATATCATCAGGGTTGCAATCACTCTGGACGGTGAACTCGTTTTGACCCTCAAATTCTTGGGTCGACTTGCTAAGCGTTGTGGGCTGCATGTGCCGTTTCACCACCCTTGGATCAAATCCTTAAAGATCAAGTCACCAACTGGAAGAAGAACCCCTCAATCTTGAAGATCATACCGTTGACCAAACTGCTCAGGTGTGAATTAAAAAGATTGAACAAAGCAACAAGCCGTCACCTTCACCTCGTGCCTGCTTGTCATGTGTTCAAGTCAACCTTCAAGGATCAAGCCCTAACGGCCCTTGAAGAAGTTTCCAACCAAATTCAAGATCAAGCCTCGACGGCCATCGAGGAAATCACAAGTCCGATTCAAGATCAAGTGTCTACCACCCTTGAATCAAAACCTAGTTCAAGAATAAGCTGTGGAAAATCAACAATTGGAGGAATCCAGAAAATCCTCCAACCCAGTTCAAGATCAAAGCTGTGGAAAGTCAACAAGCGCAACAAAATACGTGCCGATTCACCCACTACCAAAGCCAAAGATCATCTACCACATGAAGCTCCTTGTGGTCCAATTTCAACCTTCAAGATCAAGCCTCGACGGCCCTTGAAGAAATTTCAAACAAAGTTCAAGATCAAGCCTCAACGGCCCTTGAAGAAATCTCAAGCCCAATTCAAGATCAAGCCTCAACGGCCCTTGAAGAAATCTCCAGCCCAATTCAAGATCAAGCCTCGACGGCCCTTGGATCGACATCTACAGTAAGGGACTTCAAAACGCATCTCCTACACGTGACAAGCACATGTATACGACGTGCCTTGAAGTGGGGGCATTTGTAGACATCGAAATTTCGGTAAATAAATGTTGACCGATAAATCAAAGTGTCAACGCTCATGTATTGCATAAATTTTACACGTAGCATGTGACTCAACGAAAATTGAAATGAGTTGGAAAAGTCATCAAATAAGACACATGTCAACACCTGGCAGAAACGACTTATTTCATCTGGGATATTATATTCAAAATTAGGCCTTGGAAAATTCTATAAATACAAGCCCATTTCATTCATTTGAGAGGGGAACCAAAATCATTAGGCAAAACTCTTGAAGCTCTGAAGCTCTGAAACTCCGAAGCTCTCAAGCATCCAGGTTCCCGAAGAATCAAGAAACTGTTCTTCGTTCTTCGTTCATCGTTCTTCCAAGATCAAGCCTCGACGGCCCTTGGATCAACAATCATCCACCAATTCAAGATCAAGCCCCGACGGCCCTTGAAGAAAGTGTTCTTCGTTCTTCGTTCATCGTTCTTCCAAGATCAAGCCCCGACGGCCCTTGGATCAACCATCCACAAATTCAAGATCAAGCCCCGACGGCCCTTGAAGAAAGCACCATCGTTCATCATCCGTTCATCCAAGATCAAGCCCCAACGGCCCTTTGGATCAACAACGTCGACAAATCCACGCATCCAACCGTTCTTCAAGATCAAGCCCAAAAGCCCTTGAAGATCCGTTCATCACTGTTCTTCAAGATCAAGCCCAAAAGCCCTTGGAGATCCGTTCATCACTGTTCTTCAAAGATCAAGCCCAAAAGCCCCTTTGAAGATCCACTCAAATCCACCTTCAAGATCAAGTCCACGGCCCTTGAAGAACGTTCATCCTTAGATCAAGCCCAACGGCCCTTTGGATCAATCGCACATCCACAAATACACACCTTACGGAGATCGAATCAGAGGATCAAAATAGAGAGAGATTGTAACCCAAAATCATCAAACATAAATATTTGTTTGTGCGCGTTGTTTCTTGTCTCTTTCGTTTCAGGAATTTTCCGTGTTCACAGGTACTATTGAAATAAGTGCGAAATTCAACTATATGTCATTGTATACTAGCACTCTTGTTAACAAAAAAATAATATGGATAATTTTGGACATCATATTATTTAAGGTATAGAATATAACTAATATAGTTTGGAATCTGCGTCGATTGACTTATATACCATTACAGTTCAATTAATTTTTATATTTATCAAATTATTTGAGATATGAAACAGAATTAATATGGTTTGCAATTTAATTCGGCCATATTTTTTACCATTACGGTCGATAAATTTTATTACTCTCAAATCTAATACATGCAAAAATACAATATATCGAGATACGCAAGTATTGAAACAATTCTCAACTTCAGCTATATTTAATCGTGGATTGAGAAAGAACTCTCAGAAGTTTTATAGCACAATACAAGTCTAAAAATCATAATATCTTCCTCTAGTAATTAACAGATTGAATTGCCATGGACAAAGGTTCACTAAAGTTAGCTTTCCTCATTACAGTCCTGGTTGTTGCATCTCTTGGTATCATATTTCTTGACTACTTTTTTTTTTTACCCATTTTTTTCTCATATGTTTTTTGGTATCTTTTCTCTTTCATCCTTGCAACTTTTCCGCATACATAGCATAATTGTTAGACTTCAAAGAGAGAGATTCAGTAAGAGCAATAGAACAAGAGAGAAGTGAAATTGTAATTTTCTGTGTATTGAATAATGTTACACCTTGGTATATATACCATCATTTTCATATAGGATAACTACCTAACTTATTGACTAAGTAAGGTATAACAAACTTCTCACAACAACTCTAACAACAGTCACTTAGCATCATTTACATTACTACCCTTAACATCCCCCCTCAAACTAAACTGAGGTAACCAAGAGAAAGTTTAACTCGGAGAAGAAGAAACCGATCCTTTGATAATGCTTTAGTGCAAATATCTGCAATTTGGTCCTATGTACATACAAAGTGCACGGTGATAGAATTTGCCTAGACTTTCTCCCGAATGAAGTGGTAGTCAATCTCCACATGCTTGGTTCAAGCATGAAACAGAGGATTCTTAGCAAGAGAGAGAGTAGAGATGTTGTCACACCAAAGTTTAGGAGGACAAGGAAGAACAAGACCAATGTCAACTAACAGTTTGCAAACCCAAGTTAACTTAGCAGCAGTGGTAACTAAAGATCGGTATTCTGCTTCAGTTGAAGATCGAGCAACAGTGGGTTGCTTCTTAGCACTCCAACTGATAAGAGAATCACCTAGAAAAATGCAAAAACCACTTGTGGAACGCCGATCAATAGTGCAACCTACCCAATCTGCATCTGAAAAGCTATGAAGACCAAGAGGTGCATAACATTTTAGAAACCAGAGACCAAGAGAAATAGAGCCCTTCAAGTATCGAAGAATGCGTTTAACAGCCTAGAAATGAGAATCTCGGGGACAGTGTATGAACTGACAGACAAGATTTACTGCAAATGACAAATCTGGTCGAGTCCAAGTTAAGTATTGAAGCCCTCCAACTAAAGACCTGTATTCTTCTGGATTGGACAGCAATGGAGAAGAGTGGTCCAATTTAGTTGTGCTTAGTGGAGTGACACAAGGTTTAGCACCCTTCATGTGTGCCTTCTTAAGAAGATCCAAGATGTATTTAGTTTGAGAGATGAATATGCCCTTGGAGGATCTTTTGACCTCAATACCTAAAACATAATGAAGAGAGCCCAAATCCTTAACAGGAAATAACTCACATAGCTGAGAAATCACAGTTTTACATGATGTAAAATCTGGTCCAGTAACCAAAATATCATCAACATACACCAAGACATATACTACTGAAGCATCTTTCTTAACAAATAAAGAATGGTCATTTTGAGAGCCAGAGAAACCAAGAGAGTGTAATGCAGTTGTTAACTTGGCATATCAAGCCCTAGGAGCCTGTTTTAGGTCATACAAAGACTTGTGCAGTTTACAAACATGGTGTGGTTGAGCAGGATCTTCAAAGTTAGGAGGTTGAACCATGAAAATAGACTAAGTAGAGTTCCATGCAAAAATGCATTACTAACATCTAACTGGTTGATAAACCAATCAAATTTAGCTACTAGGGTTAAGAGAATTCGAATGGTAACTGGTTTTGCAACCGGACTAAAGGTTTCATTGTAATCTAGACCTTGTTGTTGATGGAATCCTTTAGCAACATAACAGGCGTTATACCTGTCAACTGAACCATCAGGCTTCTTTTTAATACGGAAAACCCACTTACACCCTACCAAGTTTTGAGAGGAATCAGGAGGGATCAGAGACCATGTACCAGTTTGAAGTAGAGCATTGAATTCTTCCTGCATAGCTTGTCGCCAGTGCAAATGTTTAGATGCTTGAAGATGTGTGGAAGGTGTGTAATCAGGAGATAGATGAGAGGGGAGAGGATGTTTAGTTGCTAAAAGAGCCTTAGGTTTGAAAATTCCAAACTTAGACCTAGTGGTCATAGGATGAATATTAGGGATAGGGGGAGGAGGAGGAATAGAGGAGGAGGTAGGTAAGTGATCTGAAAGTGAAGGAGTAGGTGAAGGAGATAAGGAAGTGGATTGAGAGGGTGAGTTTAATAAAGTAGAGGATAAAGAATTAGATTGGGAAGGTGTAAAGGAATGAGTAAAGGTTAAAGAGGTGGGGATGGATGGGGCATTGGAAGTAGGTTGAACTAAAGGAAGATGACTAATAGGGGATTGGGTATGATGAAATGGAAATGTATGTTCATCAAAAAACACATGTCGGGAAATATAAATTTTCCCAGTGTGAGCATCCAAGCATCTATAGCCTTTGTGATTTAGGCTATATCCTAAAAATACACAAGGTTTGCTTTTAGGATCAAGCTTAGAGGATGTGTGAGGTTTTAACCAAGGGAAGCACCTACAACCAAAAACCTTGAGAGTTGTGTAATCGGGTGGTTTATGAAATAAGAGTTCCCAAGGAGAGGGTTTACCACCAATGGGCATTTGATTGATGAGATAAAGGGCTGTTGAAAATGTTTCAACCCAAAAGATATGAGGAACTTGGGATGCTGCAAGAATAGTCTGGCAGTTTTAACTAAATGCATGTGCTTTCGTTCAGCACAACTATTTTGCTCTAGAGTTTAAGGGCAATTGAGTTGATGAGAGATCTCATGTGTTTGAAAGAAACCCGAGAAGTTATGATTGACAAATTCACCACTAGAGTCAGAGTGCACACTAATAACCTTGAATCTCAACATGTTTTCAACCACTGATTTGAAATGAACAAATGTACTGAAAACTTCATATTTGTACTTCAATGGAAAGAACCAAGAATACTTAGTAAAATCGTAGACCAAGAGAAGATAATACTGATATCCATTAACAGAAGAAATAAGCGCCCCATACATCAATGTGCAATAGCTCAAGAGGTTTGCTTGTGTTACAAGAAACAGAAGAAAATGATTTGCGAGAACATTTCCTAAAGCACAACTGGAGCACACAAATTTATTTATCCTATCAGAAAGAGAGATACTAGACTTTGAAGCTAGTTTATTTAAAATCTTGAAAGAGGGATAGCCCAAACGTTGATGCCAGATGCCCTGAGAAGCTTTTGTACAGGTTATATAAGCATGATGATTTCCAGCAACAGAGGGTGCAAGAAAGGGATAGAATCCAGCTTTGACAGGACCTTTAAAAAGCTCATTCCCCAAAGTGAGATCCTTCACAATAAAGTGAAAATGATAGAGATGAATGAAGCACCAGTTATCAACTATAAATCGATTTGCAGAAATCAAATCTTGTTTCAGATCAGGAACATGCAACACATTGTTCAAATCAAACGTATGAGTATAAGTATGAATACTAGAAGAACCAGAGTGAGTAATAGGCAATCCTTTACCGTCGCCAATATAGACCTGCTCAGGACCATTGTAGGATTCAGGACTTTGAAGATTGGTGTAACTGTTGGTCATATGAGAACTGGCACCAGTATCAAGAAGCCATGTTGGAGCAGTGGAAGAAGTCTGAGCATGATAGGCTGTTTGTGAATTCTTATTGCCATAACTAGGATTCATACGATGTGGATAATCAATAGCCTCATGATCAAGTTGACGACAAATTTGACATGAATTTCTTCAAGTAAAATTATTGAAATTGGATCTGGAGCCACTATTATTCTTCTATTGACCTTGGCGAGAGAAATTCGGGCGAAAGTTGGAAGAGCAAGAGTGATTGGGACGATATTGAAAATTTATAGGGTTAGAAAAATTTCAATCCATGCCACGGCCTTGTGAAGAATTGAAATTGGAGCTTTGTTAAACATAATACGCCTGAGAATTGGAGTCACTGAGTGGTGTAGGAAGATTGCCAGCAGAGGAATTATAAACTTGAAAAGGCGCTAATGGAGACTTTTTGTGATTTGCCAATTGAATCTCTTTACTGAGTAACAAGCCGTGTAACTCATCAATAGTGGTTAAACCAAGACGAAACTGAATAGTATCAATAAAGGCATCATATTAGGTGGTAATCCATGAAGAATAATATAGATGAGTTCCGAATCATCAATCGGAGCACCAGTAGTCGCAAAAGCATCAGCGATTTCCTCAATTTGTTAAAGATAAGCAGCCGCAGTGGAATCACCTTTAGTAATTGTTCGAAGGCGGGAATGGAGTTCATGAATGTGTAATTGAGATGCCGTCGCAAGAAAGACTCCAATTTTGCCCACAGATCATGAGCAGAGGTAACACCAACAGTGTAAGGAATCAGAGAATTCGAGAGTGTCAAATTTATCCTGATTATAATGTTCTGATCGTTCTCAAACCACATCACATATTGAGGATTCACAGTCGAAGTGTAACGTCCTGTAGAATCAAGAAGGTACTTAGGCGGCGCCACCAAGGAACCATCAATCATTCCAGTGAGATTGTACCGGCGAAAGATCGGTGCAAATAAAGCATTCCATGTGATCCAATTTGCAGTTGTCAGCTTGATCGGGACCAGCTAGCCAATGTTCTGAATCGTGATCGAAGAATTGACCGAATTAGGGCACGAATTTTGGGCTGAAGAATCAGTAGGAAACGGTTGCGATGTAGAATCAGAGAGAGGTGGAGGAGAGACTGCCATTGTTTGTAGCGTAGAGAAAACACAGAGAACGCAGGGAGACGAAGAATCGTCAGAGGTAGTTAGACACCGGCGATAAATACCATGTTAGACTTCAAAGAGAGAGATTCAGTAAGAGCAATAGAACAAGAGAGAAGTGAAATTGTAATTTTCTGTGTATTGAATAATGCTACACTATGGTATATATACCATCATTTTCATATAGGATAACTATCTAACTTATTGACTAAGTAAGGTATAACAAACTTCTCACAACAACTCTAACAACACTCACTTAGCATCATTTGCATTACTACCCTTAACAATAATAGCATGTATATTTTTTATTTAATAATAAAAAATATATTTGTGGAAAGTGTGAATCTTGGAGCCGAAGCACATGATTTTCAGCTTCCGGGTGTTTGCCAAAAACCTCAGGATTGTGATGGCCGTAATTGTGAATGTGTCGGTAAAAAATGTTATTGTTCTAGCGAAGGAGTGAGAAAGTTTATGTTTAGAGACTCTTCTACACAATCGCAAGAGCAGAAGAAAATTTCGTAATCAGAAATCTTCAATTCTCACATTGACATCTTCAAATATTTATGATGCTATAAAAGCACACAAGTTGTAGATGCGAAAACTATTTAAAAATAAATAAAATAAACTTATTACTAACTATTTAGTTGTGACTTCATTGTATGTATGTCAATAAAATGAAAAATGTGCTGGAGTGACATAAAGTTTGACATAATTTACATACTCAATTTAGATGGGCAATAATAATACAACATATGTTGCTTGTTTCAAAATTGATATGGCTAAAAATTAACCATGCATTGTATCTCACGTATTTTGAAACGGCTAAAAATTAACCATGCATTGTATCTCACGTATTTTGAAACGGCTAAAAATTGACCATGCATTGTATCTCACGTTGGTTTTTTCTATATTTTTATCGTCCATACTTTAGTCCATTGCATTTTTTTTTTCTAGTGTTCGGGTTACCAAGTGAAGGTGATGTTGGTGTTCATGGGAATGGGTCTTCTGGTCGGGATTGGGATGGTAATACTCTTGGTGATACCAATGATTTCTTTGGAAAATATGTTGCACTACCGCCACAAACATATCTATCTCACTCGTGGAAAACCGATATTAATCGAGTTGGTCAAAGGTTTATTGGAGGAGAGGGGGGTGTATTTGATTTAAGAGTTAAACTCTATAAATATTTCAGTGAAAAAGGGTTTAGCATTGTATTTTTTAAAAAGAAAAGGAGAGGGTGATAGCTGAGTGTTCCAAAAATTTGTCTACCACATAGTGCTACGGTCTTATGGTATTCTTTTTCATTTGGAAATGAGATGTCTTAAATTCGAATTTTGTGGATGGCGAATTCGATTCCATATTAGGTTGTCCATTGTGTGACTTAACCGAATTCCTCATTCTCTTAGTGTAAAAATATTGATGTATTCAAAAAATAAAAATCAATTGACCATTCTAAAAGGGGCATGTGTTATATCCCTATTGCCACATATCATTAAGGACGATTGTGGATCATCCAATGATATGAATCATCATTGGTTAAGGATCCATGTAAGAAACTATTCTCAACATGCACTATGTGCAGTGATAGTTTCTTAGATTTCTGTGAATTAGCATTAGGAGATGAGAGATTTTTCAGTGGCCTAGCTAACCCCAACTCTATTTTTTTCGATTTCGATGCATTTGTGAGATGTTATTATACAATGAAGTTTGTGTAGTTCTAAATTAGAAAGACATAATACTAGTTTGACATTTCATCCAAAAACACATGTTTTAACTTGCGTTTGAATCCAATTCTCACACAATCATAAATTCAGCTCAACCACAAATTATCCATCCATCCGTCTGTTGGTTATGACCACATCCTTGGATCAAATCTTCTACGTTGTCTAAATCCCATATGCAACATTTCAATTAAAATAAATTTCTGTATTCTTGGGCTTTTGTAATTTGTACGAGGGAAGGGACATAAGTTGGTCAAGTTTACAGGTCCAATATAAGATTGGAAGGCCGACAACTTCACCAACCGTCAGAAAAATAATATAAAAGGATTTTATGATATTTAATATTTGTTTAAAATTTTTTGAACCAAAACAAAAAAGAAAGATATTTATTTAAAATTCTGTCCTTTTTAATCATTGGGCACTCAAAAGTCAAAACAATTTCACCCACCAAAACCCCAGGTCATAGGAGAGATTTTTCAGTGTTCTCACACACAAAGTGATATATCACGTGTCTATATATAAATAGTAGGTTATATGTGTTAAAAGGTTAATAACTTAAAAATAAAAAATTTCGACCAATTATATAAAAACACATGGTGTACCATCTGTATTCCCGTCATAATTAAAAAAGTTCGCAGGTCATAGGTGCCGGTTACCCCAAGCTTACGGGAATTTAGTCCAAAAATATTACAAATCTGTCTATACCTTTTAGCTTTTCGTTTTATTTTGTTTTGTTTTTTTTTTTTCTGTGTTGGGCGGGAACTGGGAATCGCACGTACCTTAGCCGGGCCCTAGACAAAACCCAACCGCTACAATACGTGCCACTTTTGCTTAGTTGATGCCAAGTCATTGCGAAAGCCATGGCATGGCAGCTGGATTCAAACTTCTTGGCCTTGCTGTTCGATTGGTTCTTTAAATTATGTTCCCCACTCTTTCCTAAAGAAAAAGAGAAATTTTTAGTTGTGACGGAAATACATATGATATATCACGTGTTTTTATGCAAGTGATGAAAAATTTTAATTTTTAAGTTATTAATCTTTTAACACACATAACTCACCATTTATATACAGACAGGTGGTGTACCATCTCGTATGACGGTCACACTAAAAAATATCTTCAAGAAAAAAACGAGTGCATTGGTGAATGACTCAATTGGGTTGGTGACCAAGTAAGTATCACTCATGTCTCGTTTGGTGCAAGTCGAGACAATAATAAGTTAAATCCTTAAATTCGACTAATTTAACCTATGTCAAGTTGTTATTTAAATTAATAAGTTCAATCACACTTGTTATTTAATTTAGTAATTAGCCTAATTTATCGTATATCGTGCCTAATGAAATACATTCGGTTATTAGTAATTATCAAAATATGAATATCCTATAACATGAAAAACATAAATGAATACGATAGCGGATTTAACTTCTTCTTTTCTTTTTTTTAAGCATTTATGGAATAACTTTTGTTTTTGTATTTCGGACAATAAATGTAATTCAGTTAGAGATATCTTAAAACTTGTACATGAAGAATTATTTGATTGGCAAGGATTCTCATAAATAATAAGTTTCATTGAGTACAAACAATCAACAATATCTTCTTCTCTACTTTAATTTATTGAGTTTAGTTTTCTTTTTGTTTCCAACCAAAGCAAAAAAAAAACAGAAAAATAAAGAATGTGGGGTTTTTGTGTTATTGTCTTCTATTGATGAATTTTTAAATGTGGCTCACTTATCAATGCCAACTTTTATATAATATACTTACAAACCAAGTTTAGACCATCTCCAACCCTTGGGCTAAAAGCCAAATTTTTTAGCCCGGAAAATTTAGCTTTTAGCCCAGAAACATCTTTTCTGCTCCAACCCTTCTACCCTAAAATTTTAGCTCGGAATTATTAAAGAATGAAATTAGCCTAAATTTTTTTCTTAAATCAATTTTAAAAAAAAAAAAAAATGTAGATTATTGTAAATTAATTTTATGAACATTTTAATCTAAAAAAATTTAAATTCCGATAAACATTTCGCATTTAGCCCGGGGGGAAAGCTGAGGGGTATTTGGCCCAGAAATAACATTTGGCATTTAGCCTAAAATTTTAGCATGGGTTGGAGAGTGTTTGGGGGGGGTAATTTGGCTTTTAGCCCAGGGTTGGAGATGGTCTTAGATGCTGAATAATTAACAGCATTTGTGTTAAAAAGTTAATGTAGCTGCTTCTTGGTTTGATACATGTTCAATTTATTTATTTATTTTCAGAGAGAAGAACTTAACATGCATCAAACAAGGGATCAACCACATTGACTTTTTAATAAGAAATACTGTTAATTGTTTAGTAGCCCAACTTTGTTATTTGAAGATCTTATTGTGACCTAAAAATAGAAGAATGATTAGATGGACTAGATGCACGATCACTGTGACATTCTAAATCTACTGATACAATATCAGGTGTAGTAAAATAACATATGACAATATGTTATTAGACGGAAACACTATTGGTCTCTGAATTGCTCTCCAAAAATAGGTGACACGTTCCCCTTTCAAGAAAATAAATGATTTTATGGAAGAGGAGGATACCTGGTGCTTTCAGTTCCCATCTCAAATGTTCTCACTGTGTTGTCGGTGGCTCCGCGAAGACTAAAATGCCATTGCCACTAAAATTCACGGTCTAGTTCCAAAAGGTCTTTTTAGTAACTTCAATAGTAATTGTCCCACTTTCATTTGTATGTTATGGGTTCATTAATGGGGTTAGGAAAATAATGGAGAAAACGATTGAAGAAGCAGGTGGCTCTTCAGTCACTCCTCAATTGTGAGTGGGCAATTTTTTGAACAAACCACCCAAGAATCCACTCATGGTAAATTGGGTTGGGTCAGTTTTAAATCATTTTATTGAGTTTCGGGCTATATGACCCGCCCGTCTAATTTTTTACTCTGCAAGTCAGCAACGGAATTCGGCCGTCGATGCGCCACTAGATATTGTATTTTTATCTGTTAAATAATGAGATTACATTTACACTTTTGAACTCTTTTGCGACATCAATCAATATTGTATATTTATTGGTTTGACAAAAAAAAATTGAACCTTCATCGAAAAAAGGCAAATAATTAACTTAGAAAAGGTAAATTATTTATGAATATCTGATTTTGATTTGATATCGATGTGAACCTCAACAAAATCTATTTATTCTAGAAATAAACCAAGATTTTCTTTTTTTTTCTCATTATTTTATTTGTTTGTAGTTTTCACATTTATAAAAATAAAAAATAAAAAAAAGGAAAAGAAAAAGGCTGGTATTTGGACGAGATTTGCATGCATATACATCAAAGCCAAGCCATTGAAACCGAAGAAGCCAAGCCCTGTGGGCCGACTACCGGTTAGGGTTGGTGAAAGACAAACAACAGCCGGTAATACCTACGGCCCAAGTACTAGATATTCTCACCAAACCCTGGATTAATCTTGTCCCTGGATTTGCTCACATCCAACGGCTGATCTTTTCGCAACCATTCTATGGTTAATGACCGACGAAGATAAAACAAATCGAAACGGAGGCGTCCGGTAAACCGGTGAGGTTGATTAAATAGTATAAATACGAATAAGAGGCATTTCGGACATTTGCAGTCGTTCGATCTTCTTCCGCTTTCTCTGCGTAAAGGGTGTGGTTCGAAAAGCACAGCCCCCTTCTTCTTCCCTCCAACTTCCTCCACTTCCAGATCCGCGCTTCAGAGGTACCATTTTAGCGCTTTTCTCTGTTGGGTTTTCGTTTTCCTTGTCCTTGCTGTTTGTGGTTTGATTATAATGTGAGCGGGCTGGTGGTTTGGGGGATTTTTAGGGGGACTTTATAAGTTTCGCTTTGGAAAAAAATGAAAGATCTGGCAGGTTTAACTTGAAGTGATTGTTTTTCGTTAGCATTTTCGCCTTGTGTTCTGTGATTTGACAAGTTAAATTCAAGTGTTTGGATTTTGTTTCAGTAAAATTTGCAGATCTGATAATTTGTAGTTTTATGGGATTACCATTTTTCCCTGTGGCTGCAAGTTTATGTATTCTGAAGATTTTTCTTAGACTGGTGTGACTTGTAATACTGTCCTTCTTAGTAGAGCCCTGCTAATGGTGGATATTTTAGTGAACTGCCCTTTTCTTGAAGATGAGCTTGACGTTGTCATTCACTGTATCTGTTTTGGAGTGCAGATTCCGTTGGGCTTTATATCTGATCTGATGTGTGATGCTTAACTGCTTTAGTGATATGTTTGTTCACTCTGTATTTGCTTTTCTGTGGGAATATTTACTTTTGTTAAATTCAAAAGTACAATTGATGTGGCATTCAGGTTTACGACAATTGCGAATTTAGTGATATACGAATTTTTTATCTTTATTCTTTCGTGTTGTTAGAGCTATGACTTCTCTTTGTTGCTTATATTACTTATATTGATATGGATGTGTCTTTGGTACACTGTTATCTTGTGTAGAGAATGGAGACTTTCCTATTCACATCTGAATCCGTGAACGAGGGTCACCCCGACAAGCTGTGCGACCAGATCTCTGATGCAGTGCTAGATGCCTGCCTTGCCCAGGACCCTGACAGCAAGGTCGCCTGTGAGACATGCACCAAGACCAACATGGTCATGGTGTTTGGAGAGATCACTACCAAGGCCAATGTTGACTATGAGAAGATTGTTCGTGACACTTGCCGCGCCATTGGATTTGTTTCTGATGACGTGGGTCTTGATGCCGATAACTGCAAGGTCCTGGTTAACATTGAGCAGCAGAGCCCAGATATTGCCCAGGGCGTTCATGGTCACTTTACCAAGCGACCTGAGGAGATTGGTGCTGGTGACCAGGGTCACATGTTTGGATATGCCACTGACGAAACCCCCGAATTGATGCCTCTTAGCCATGTGCTTTCCACCAAGCTTGGTGCTCGCCTCACTGAGGTCAGGAAGAATGGTACCTGCCCCTGGTTGAGACCCGACGGCAAGACCCAAGTTACCGTTGAGTACTACAAGGAAAATGGAGCTATGGTTCCAGTGCGTGTCCACACTGTTCTAATCTCCACCCAGCATGATGAGACTGTCACAAACGATGAGATTGCCGCTGACCTCAAGGAGCATGTCATTAAGCCTGTTGTCCCTGAGAAGTACCTTGATGAGAAGACAATTTTCCACCTTAACCCCTCAGGCCGCTTTGTGATTGGCGGTCCTCATGGTGATGCAGGTCTTACCGGACGCAAGATCATCATTGACACTTACGGTGGATGGGGGGCCCATGGTGGTGGTGCTTTCTCCGGAAAGGACCCTACCAAGGTCGACAGGAGTGGCGCCTACATTGTGAGGCAGGCTGCCAAGAGCATTGTAGCAAATGGGCTGGCTCGCAGGGCCATCGTGCAGGTGTCTTATGCCATTGGTGTGCCAGAGCCCTTGTCGGTTTTCGTTGACACATATGGAACTGGAAAGATCCCTGACAAGGAAATCCTTAAAATTGTGAAGGAGACCTTCGACTTCAGGCCTGGTATGATCACCATCAACCTCGATCTCAAGAGGGGTGGCGGTGGAAGGTTCTTGAAGACAGCTGCCTACGGACACTTTGGAAGGGACGACCCAGATTTCACCTGGGAGGTTGTGAAGCCCCTCAAGTGGGAGAAGCCTCAGTCTTGAGAGATGGATCAAATACCGCCCCTGCTGCCGAAGCTTTTGCATTAATTGGCACTGGATGAATAATTTGCGTGTTTTAATTGCTGCTCTTCTACAACTTGAAAAGGAAATTTCTAATGTTCTAATTTCATACTTTTTATTTTTAAGGTCTTTTTTCCTATTATTTGTTCGGCTTTCTGTTTTCTGTAATATGATATGTTCATCACCAATGTCCGTATAAAAAGAAATAGAATTTTGTCGAAGTTGTTTTTAGAGAAGAATTAACGCGTCAATGAAATAAAATTTCTAAATACAAATATTTTCTTCATAATGGAATTGAAATTGGAATGAATATGGAGAATAGAAAACTCAGAACTTTCAAGCCAGAGTTATTTTGTATTTAGATAAAAAAAATTCTAAATTTTATAGCTATTTATTATTTGTCTGCATCTACTAATCAATTTTCTTTTACCATGTTCCTTGTTAATTTTGAATATATTTTATTCATAACTTTCATATTTAATCATACAACAAATATATATATACATTACTTGCCGCATCATATGTTACACTAATATGGTAAAAATCAGAGTCTTCCAAAAATTCTTTTTATTTTATATCTACAAGTGATAGTAAGGAATTGAACTCAAAATCAGGATTTTGTGTAAAAAGCATACTGTCCTTGATCAATTAAGTTACAAACTCCTTTTAAAGTTTTTACCTTTTGAAGGGTTAAAGAGGTGGGAATGAAAAAAGAGTGCGCCAAATACTGACATAAGTTGATTGAAAACAAAAGTAACCGAGTAGTGCACATGAGATAACAAAACAACAAGTAAAATTCGATTGAAAGTACAAAACAACAAGTACAGTTCGAAAAATAACTGATTAAATTTTGACAGGGGAGAATATATCTCTGCATTATTGATGTAGGTCCTTGCTCGACTAATCAAATATCCCCATGAATCATGATCCGTCGTCACGCTAGATACTCACAGGTGCCAACAGCTGCCATCCAATCAAATATTACAATTGCATTAGTAATATGAAAGACTGAAACTCAATAATAATTATATAAATAAATAAAAGGAGAATTGGAGCAAAAGCGGCAGGGGGTTGGAGACGTACATGGATTCTGAGAAACGACTAAGCCAGTGCCATTGAAATGGCAGTCCCAAAAGTGCTTTCCGGTGGCCCTGAAAAACAGATTAATTCATGGCAATAGAAGCATGTGAGACGGCATTCTCTGGGCTGAAACAACCGCCACCTGGCTGAATCGGCCTGCAGTCTATTCCTGCTTGGCCGCAGCTATAATCAATGTTGTGCCGAAGCTTTTCAACATCTGCCGACGGTTTTGCAATGCACCATGTTAATGTTGCAGCTGCCCCACCGTTTCCGATATCCTAAGAAAACAATCAAAATCTTCACTTCCATTTCTTAAATCAAACAAATAAATCTCCTTGAAAAAAATTTGTATATATCATGCCCTTCCTATGATTGCAAACATCTTCAATTGCTTCCGTATATTCTGAATAATTTTTTTTTCTCAAATTGTGCTACGTTTTCTTCTAGATACAAGTGATTTTAGGGTTTATCGCCTTTTAGATTTTAGGGCTTCAATAAGATTGTTTTTAGATTTTAACCTAACCTGAATGGTTTTCAAAATCTAATATAAGTTTCTATTTTTAAAACTTACCATGTTTAAGTAATTATAGCACATTTATTATTTATAAACTTACTCTTTGAAATTCTTTACCCATCCATAATTAATGTTTTTTTTATTTTATGCTCTAATCATTTTAATAGATAAAAATTTATTCAAAATTACGTACAAGCCATCTACCGTATATCATTATTTTCTTTTTTGTCCTAGTTTTCTTTCTGGATCCATTGGAAGACCTATGTAATGACATAACATTTGGCAAGCACTTCATAGTATCCCCTCCTTTTTTATGGATAAGATGCGGTCCTTTTCCGGCTCAAAGAATGTCTTGTTAAAGAGTAAGATGTATCATTAAACGAATAAAGCCATGAACATTACCTGATCAGGTCAAAAAAAAAAAAAAAAAACCAAGATTAAAGTTTTGTAAAAACGATAGAGAAAAGAGAAGGTAAATATATTTAACTGCCCCATTTCCCTAAAATATGTTAGGAAATTTGGGCCAAAATCAACTTTTCTAGCTCTTGTAGCAAAAGCTAGTTTCACCTAAAAAGGCTTAAGCAGTGTCACCACATTTTAATGCAATTCCACGTCGAGTATATGCAACGCTGCAACAAGGCTATAATGTGGATTGCGGATGCATGCACTGATTGGGACAGAGAAGAGCAGATATTACAAGTACAATATAAACTTGTATAATGACTTTGAGCGCACCTGTGCAGCAGCAAAGCAAAGAAGAAGAGCTAAGCCCGTTGCGAACATTCCCAAAGGCCTCTTTGTCACCTCCATTTTCTCTCTCACTCTCAATTAGGTCGGTCGACGGCCGGTCGCTGCTGAGAAAGAGAGATAGCAAGCTCAGTTGATGCCCAAGTATGAGGAATACGCAGGAGTTTACATACTGACTGAGGAAAATGCTTCAGAGATGGGTATGATTTCAAATACCAAACATGCCCTTTAGTAATTAAGGGTATTTTATATTTCTGAAAGCAGGAGACGAAGTTCAGGAGGCCAAAATTGTCATTACCAGACGTACAATTATACATGCATGGGCAATAGTTAAAAAGTAGGAATCTGTGAACTGGGATTTGGTGGAAAAGTAGAGAAATTGAATAGTTTAATGGCATATCGACCAAAAAAAAGAAGAAGTTATATGGAATAAGGACATATGGTCGAGATGAGGAAGGCGCCTGCAAGTGCTAGCTGCATTGCTTTACTATTTTGTTGCATTTTTCATGCATATATGCACCCGTTTTCTCGAGGCATTGGCAATTTGGCAGTGCGTACGTGATTACACGTTGACAAACTATGCATCGTCATGCGTTGTGAGCTTAAGCCGGTTATGAGAAATTTTTAGTTGTGGCGGAAACACGGATGGTACGGCATGTGTTTTTATGTAAGTGGTGGGAAATTTTATTTTTTAAGTTAATAACTTTTGAACACACATATTCCACCATTTATATAACAATAGAAGGTGTATCACCCCGATATGACGGTCACACTGAAAAATTTCTCCAATTATGCCACCAAGCAAAAGCCACTGTTGGCATCTATAAAGCAAAAGAAAGATAATCTTCTATTTCAGAGCTTTTATTTTTTCGGTTTTGTGAAAAAATTGATATGTTCCATTTTTATTCTTTCTCACACAACAAAGAAAGAAATATGTTAAAGGTTTTAATCAACCGAAAATCGAAGGAATTGGTTTGGTAATAAAACGAATTAAAATTTGGAATACGGCTCAATTCTGATTCAAACTCTCATGTATGCATTTATTATGATCAACGACTATGTTTTAGCGTTGACATGAACGTTAAAAGTAAGATGTCTGTCACCTCATGTAATACCAGAATTGCATGAGAAAATGACTAATACGTCGTTAATAAGTAATAAAATAGCTCATGTATTAAAATAATAATAATCAATTGAATGTATGAGCCCAAAAGGAGAACATATTAAGACTTAAAGCATGGCCAAGTATGGAATAGAAAAGGTTACATGAAAACCAACCAATCAAAATAAAGGTTTGAATCCGACTCGTTCCTATTTGGTTAAAGACCTAGAAATTACGACGCAATTAGCAAGTTCGCGCGTTACAATTAAATCTTCGGAAAGCTCACACAACTTGAAGGAAAAGGAAATGAATGGGGACTAAGAAATTACAATGAATTTGTAGAGTACCTAACTAGAACTTGAATGAAAGGGGATTAATAATTATTTATTAATCTACGTACGTAACTTTGACGGGGAAGAAGCCACGCGAAAGTAAGCGATCCAAGTCGAAAACAAGGAAGGAAGGAGTCAATGGACTCCGTACCCAGTCAAGTTTGGCCAACACCAAATTTAAACATAATAAATATACATTCTTAAATTCTAAGATTACCTAAACAAAATATTCTAAAATACGAACTAATAATAATTACAAAGACTTCAACCTCCTTCCCTCTTTCGCTGGTGTCCTCTTATCCTGCGCACCCCTTCCAGCTTATCCTGCGCCGCGCTTCCTCCGCCGGATTTGGAGCTCTCAGATCTCTCTCTCTCTCTCTCTCTCTCTCTCTCTACACACACACTGACAGACACCCCACACAAGATTAGTCTCTTGTAATTAGTTTACAACAACAGCAAGCAGCACCGGCGTCTCCTTTTTTTCTCTAATTTTTCATTCTTTCAGGTACGCTCTCTTGCGATCTCTCTGTTTTAAAGCTTTCTCATTTTCCGATTCTTTACTCGAATTCTCAGCTGCTGATATCGATCTACTCGTTTTTCACCTTTTTTAATTTTATGTGAAAAAATTACGAATTTTTGTTTTAGATGGCAATTTGTTTGATCTCCGTGTTCGATGGCTGAACTGAATTTGACTACTGATTACATAACACGTTCTGAAACTTGTATAATTACATTTTTACTAATTTTAGTTTTGTTTTTGTGTGGGTAAAGAATCATGGGCTGCTTCGGCTGTTGCGAAGACGATGGTATGCATAAAGCGAACGACCATGGAGGTCAATACACGGTGAAAAATCCGGCAGGTAATGATCCAATCCACTCTCTTATAGCTGAGGCCTTGTGTTGCATCTAGCCTCATACACTTCAACTAACTATTATTTTGTAGTGTTCCGTTTTTTGGAAAGTTTGTAAAGTTTACTTCATTTCTGCTTGTATCTGTTTGTTTCCGTCGCCAATTTTATCAATTTCGTACTGAGTTGAATCTCGTCACAGGAAATGAGGGAAGTCATCATGCTTCAGGAACGGCACCCAGAGGCGCTCAACCCGTAAGGGTCCAGCCTATCGAAGTTCCTACGATACCAATAGACGAACTAAAGGAGATTACGGAAGGCTTTGGGACCAGTGCTTTGATCGGAGAGGGTTCGTATGGAAGAGTATACTATGGGGTGCTTAAAAGTGGGCAGCATGCAGCAATCAAGAAGTTGGATGCCAGCAAACAACCTGATGAGGAATTTCTGGCGCAGGTTAGACAAGGGAACCTGTTTTTATTTTTGTTATTGCCGTGTTGTTGAAACAAGTTAAAATTCATTTCTAAATCGATGAATGACGGATACAGGTTTCTATGGTGTCAAGGCTGAAACACGACCATTTTGTTCAACTACTTGGTTACTGCGTTGATGGGGTTTCACGTGTTCTTGCCTATGAGTTTGCATCTAATGGATCTCTTCATGATATTCTACACGGTATGTAAGAGAGATAAAAGTGAACCTTAGGGGTACGATTGAGTTTAATGTTTCTATATAGCCGCGCAGTCTTTATTGATGCATTTTTTTGTGCAAGGCAATCAACAAAGTTGCTTTTTATTGTCTAATCTTAATTCTAGCGTAAGCAGTTTCTTTCATTGAGTGAGAATAGACTACTTGAGGGCTGTTTTTGCTGTTACTCTATAGTATTTGACCTGATTATTTTGCTAATGCAGGAAGGAAAGGTGTTAAAGGGGCACAGCCTGGTCCAGTTTTGTCGTGGGCGCAACGTGTGAAAATTGCCGTGGGTGCTGCAAAAGGGCTTGAGTATTTGCACGAAAAGGCTGATCCCCACATCATTCATCGCGACATCAAATCTAGCAATGTACTAATATTTGATGATGATGTTGCTAAGATTGCAGACTTTGATTTGTCCAATCAAGCTCCTGATAATGCAGCACGTCTCCACTCCACTCGTGTGCTAGGAACTTTTGGTTATCATGCCCCTGAGTAAGCTTTTAATAGTTCTTCAAAGATTTCATCTAGTAACGACGTACCGCATTTGCTCTATTCTAAACTTGAAATCAGAGTATGTTGTTCTTGATTGCTGAGGATCCTTTGTTGAAAGAATAAATACATGTTATTTTAAAATTACCAACCTAAGTTTTAAAGGCTAGACAATAACCTACCTAATTTACTAAATACTGCATCCTGAAAGTTTGGTATCAGGGTGCATGTCATGATCCCCAATATTCAGTAATTTTATTTGTGGTTTGCAGATATGCAATGACTGGACAGTTGAATGCCAAGAGTGATGTTTACAGTTTTGGTGTTGTCCTGCTTGAGCTTTTGACTGGACGAAAACCTGTTGATCATACATTGCCACGGGGGCAGCAGAGTCTAGTAACATGGGTACTGTATCTGTGCTCTTTATGCATAGCACGTGCCATCTGTTTTTTGAATTGTAGAGATAAGAATATGTTCTCGTTCTTGTTATTATTTTGAATTGTAGAGATAAGAATATGTTCTCATTCTTGTTATTATTATTTCTTTGGGGGGCCAAGTGAACTGATTTTTAAAGTATTTGGACTGTGTTAGGCTACACCAAAGCTTAGTGAAGACAAAGTTAGGCAGTGCATTGATTCAAGACTAGGAGGAGAGTACCCACCAAAGGCGGTTGCAAAGGTAATAACTAGATCATGTACATACATAATACACACATGCACAAATATGCAATTCCGGTTATTTCTTGTTTCTATTGGCACGAGGGTAACTCCGCCTATGTCTTACATGGCCGGTCCCAAGCCCGGATAAAGGAGGAGGGGGAGGGCGTCAGGTAGTCGACAGCCGGCACTCCATGATCACGTCGAATCCTTATGAAAATGAATCCAGAACAAAATCGCGCTAAAGCTAGGGCGTCACCCGTAAGTGGCGCGCTGTGTGGCCCGAGCACAGTGATAAGTGAGCAAGGGTCGCTGTATCTCCATCGGCACCCGGATGCAGTGTTAAATGAGCAAGGGGGCCATAGAAACTTCTTTTCGAACGACTCCACTCAAAGTTGTTTGGGAGCATATGCTCCTATCAACTTTACCCGGGACACACAAAAGAAGTACTTTGATCCTATTAGACGGGGGAGGGTGAAGAAGCTAGGACAGAAGGGTAGAGTTCAAGAGAGCAAAATGCGTTTAGGAACGTGGAATATAGGAACCTTAACGGGAAAATCTATGGAAGTAGTGGAAGTTATGGTGAGGAGAAGGATAAATATTATGTGCCTACAAGAAACTAAGTGGGTTGGTAGTAAGGCAAAGGATCTAGAAAACTCAGGGTTTAAACTTTGGTATTCGGGCACAAATAGAACGAGAAACGGTGTTGGCATCATCGTGGACAAGACCTTGGTACAAGATGTTGTAGATGTCAAGAGGGTAGGAGATAGAATCATGGCAATCAAGATTGTAATAGGACAAGAACTTATCAATGTGATTAGTGCGTACGCACCTCAAGTAGGGTTGGATACGAGTTCGAAGGAGAAATTTTGGGAAGATCTTGGAGACTTGGTGCAAGGAATTGCTCAGACGGAGAAGTTATTTATAGGAGGAGATTTAAATGGACACGTGGGCAGGGAGACAGGCAACTATGGAGGTTTTCATGGTGGCCATGGTTTTGGGGAGAGAAACGAGGATGGGGAAGCTATCTTGGATTTTGCAATGGCATATGATCTCTTCTTAGCCAATACCTTCTTTAAGAAGAGAGAAGAACATGTGATCACCTACAAGAGTGGGTCGTCAAAAACACAAATAGATTTTCTTCTAATGAGGAAAGGGGATCGTATAACTTGTAAGGATTGCAAAGTTATACCAGGATAGAGCGTGGCTAATCAACATCGCTTGTTGGTGATGGATGTACATATCAAAAGAGTAAGACAAAAGAACAAGACTTGGAAGTGCCCAAGAACTAGATGGTGGAATCTAAAAGAAGAAAAACAAGCCATTTTCAAAGAGAAGGTAATCACCCAATGTGTATGGGATAGAGAGGGGGAAGCTAGCCAAATGTGGGATTCCATGGCTAGTTGTATCCGAAAAGTAGCAAAAGAGGTATTAGGAGAGTCCAAGGGCTTTGCCCCACATCAAAAGGAATCTTGGTGGTGGAATGAGGAGGTACAAACAAAGGTGAAGGCTAAGAAGGAATGTTGTAAAGCCTTATACAAGGAGAGGACCGATGAAAATGGTGAAAGGTATAGAAAAGCGAAGCAAGAGGCGAAGAAAGCTGTCAGAGAAGCTAAGTTAGCGGCTTACGACGATATGTATAAACGACTAGATACCAAAGAAGGAGAGTTGGATATCTATAAACTAGCTAGAGCAAGGGAAAAGAAGACAAGGGACCTAAACCAAGTGAGGTGCATCAAGGATGAGGATGGAAAGGTTCTTGCTACAGAGAACGCGGTTAAAGACAGATGGAGAGGTTATTTTCATAATCTTTTCAATGAAGGACATGAAAGGAGTGCTTCTTTAGGAGAGTTGAGTAACTCAGAAGAGTGTAGAAACTACTCCTTTTATCGTCGAATCCGGAAGGAAGAAGTGGTTGTAGCTTTGAAGAAGATGAAGCATAGAAAAGCAATAGGCCCAGACGATATACCAATCGAAGTGTGGAAAGTTTTGGGAGAGACAGGTATAACATGGCTCACTGACCTTTTCAATAGGATTTTGAAAACGAAGAATATGCCAAATGAGTGGCGAACGAGCACTTTGGTGCCTATCTACAAGAATAAGGGCGACGTACAAAATTGCATGAACTATAGGGTATTAAGCTAATGAGTCATACAATGAAGCTCTGGGAGAGAGTCATTGAGCATAGATTGAGGCAAGAGACACGGGTTTCGGACAACCAATTCGGGTTCATGCCAGGGCGCTCAACCATGGAGGCAATCTATCTCTTACGAAGATTGATGGAAAGATATAGAGATGGGAAAAAGGATTTACACATGGTCTTTATAGATTTGGAAAAAGCGTATGATAGGGTCCCAAGAGACATTCTTTGGAGGATTTTAGAGAAGAAAGGAGTACGAGTAGCATATATCCAAGCTATAAAGGATATGTATGAAGGAGCAAAGACCGCCGTAAGAACTCATGAAGGACAAACCGAAAGCTTTCCCATAACTGTAGGATTACATCAAGGCTCATCCTTAAGTCCTTACCTTTTTGCGTTGGTAATGGATGAGTTAACAGGACATATTCAAGATGATATTCCTTGGTGTATGCTTTTCGCAGACGATATAGTGTTGATAGATGAAACTCAGGAAGGGGTAAATGCAAAGCTTAACCTTTGGAGAGAAGTGTTGGAATCTAAAGGTCTTCGCCTCAGCCGATCAAAGACAGAATATATGGAGTGCAAGTTCAGTGCAAATGGAGGCCAAAACGAGTTAGGGGTGAGGATCGGAGATCAAGAAATACCAAAGAGCGACCGTTTTCGTTACCTAGGATCTATCTTGCAAAAGAACGGAGAATTAGATGGAGATCTCAACCATAGAATACAAGCTGGATGGATGAAGTGGAAGAGTGCATCCGGCGTGTTGTGTGACCGCCGTATGCCACTGAAGGTCAAGGGAAAATTTTATAGGACGGCAATAAGGCCGGCAATGCTGTATGGCACAGAATGTTGGGCGGTGAAACATCAACACGTACACAAAATGGGTGTAGCGGAGATGATGATGCTTCGTTGGATGTGTGGGCACACGAGAAAGGATAAGATTAGGAATGAGGATATCCGGGGTAAAGTAGGAGTAGCCGAAATTGAAGGAAAGATGAGAGAAAATCGGTTACGGTGGTTTGGACATGTGCAAAGAAGGCCTACTGACGCTCCGATTAGAAGATGCGACTATGGGACAGAGGTTCAGGGCCGAAGGGGTAGAGGAAGACCTAGGAAAACTTTGGAAGAGACTCTAAGAAAAGACTTAGCGTACTTGGATCTAACGAAGGACATGACACAGGATCGAGCACAATGGCGTTCTAAGATTCATATAGCCGATCCCACTCAGTGACTTGTATTTTCCAAGTCTCCAACCAAGAAGTTTTCCTCACTCGGGAAATTAAGGGAACACTACCCCAACCTACATGCTCCACTCAGAAAGCTTCAACATACAAGCTTCAACAAAAGAAAATTCAAAGAACTTAGCGAAGAAGGCTTTGGTGTATTTAACACAATACGTTGAAATGAAGGAAAACTTATTTATTGATATCCCCGATAAGCTACAAATATGTACATATACATGAGTCAAAATAAACACACAAGAGGGAGCCTTCACAAAGGTTGCTTAGGAGAAGTCTCAGCAGTCGGTAGAGCCCCAGAAAGAGAAGGCACCGGAGGGGGATCATTTGGAGCCTCAGTACTGGACAGAACCCTAGAAGGATGAGGCATCAGAGGTTGATCATTTGGAGCTTCATTACGCGGTACAGCCCCAGAAGACGAAGGCAATAAATGCCTTTGGAACAAACCCACAAATCTCTGATGATCAAGTAAAACCTGACCATCAGTTTCCTTCATCTGGTCAAGCTTCCTCTTCATGTTTGTAGCATAGTCATGTGCGAGCCGGTGCAACTGTTTATTCTCATGCTTGAGCCCTCTAATCTCCTGTTTGAGACTCATCACTTCAGCCACCAATGATTCAACTTGGCGGGTTCGAGCAAATAGGCGTTGTGCCATATTAGACACAGAACCTGCACACTGAACACTGAGAGCCAGCGAATCCTTAACAGCTAACTCATCAGACCGTTTGGAAAGTAGTCTGTTATCTTTGGGAGTGAGAAGGTTCCTGGCCACCACCGCAGCGGTCATATCATTCTTCATCACGGAATCCCCAACGGTAAGAGGACCAGTTGGGGAGACGAAGGATGGGCGCCATATGTTGTCTGGAGAAGGCGGGGCTGCCTCTTCAACAAGGTTCAAGTCAAAACGACGGTCGGAGGGGCCAGACATTTTCAAAGGTGTTGAAGAGAGAAGAGGTCGGACAAATCAAGATCTTAGAAGTGCAAGAATGAAGCTTCTACTGGTGGAGATTCAAGTGTGCTTTGGAACTTAATGCCAGCCCCTATAAAAATCTGCACTCGACGGAGCTTCAGAAATCAAAGAGGCGCCTGCTCAGAAATCGAAGAGGCGTTTGCTTTCTCAAAAGTTGGGCTGCTTAGAGATCACGATGGTTGATCTCAGAAATCGAAGAGCCGTTTGCTTTCTCAAAAGTTGGGCTGCTCAAAGACCACGAAGGCCGATCTCAGAAATCGAAGAGGCGCTCGCTTTCTCAAAAGCTGGGCTCCCTAGAGACCACGAGGGCCGATCTCAGAAATCGAAGAGGCACCTACTTTTCCAGCCTTGTCAGCACCTGTCACACGCACACTCAGCTTTGCGGAAATTATGGGCATTCTGTCAAAGACTTCTGGGGAAGTAGAAAACACATGAATCTTACTGTTCAATCACCCACTTCCCACACGCAACAATAGCTCATGGGTACCACAGATAACTTTGCCAAAGTTCTCTGCCAAAGTTGAGCACGTGAAGCTTGCAGCTCCCACTACATCGCTCTGACCAAGAAGGGTAAAAGAATAGCAAAGAAACAGCACTAACAAAGTTTAGACCCATAAATTTTGAAGGTCTAGCTACCATATTATTACCCACAAGGGTAAAGGAACAGTACCACTGCTGGATAATTGGAAAGTCCATGTATGTCAACCTCTGTGCTTCGTGGCAAGGTAGACTAGCAAACATGCCCAACCTTTACTCACATTCGAGAAAACACTCCCAATAAGATTGCTTGCTCCAAAATCGAAGAGGCACCGTCCTCCGAATCTAAAGAGCCAGACTCCCAACATGACTACTTTCTTAAAAATCGAAGAGAGGGTAAAGGAACAGTACCATTGCTGGATAATTGGAAAGTCCCTGTGTGTCAACCTCTGTGCTTCGTGGCAAGGTAGACTAGCAAACATGCCCAACCTTTACTCACATTCGAGAAAACACTCCCAACAAGATTGCTTGCTCCAAAATCGAAGAGGCACCGCCCTCCGAATCTCGAGAGCCACTCTCCCAACATGATTACTTTCTCAAAAATCGAAGAGACACTGCTCCCCGAATCTCGAGAGCCAGACCCCCAGCATGATTGCTTTCTCAAAAATCGGTGAGGCATCGTTCTCCGAATCAATCGAAGAGGCGCTCACTTTCTCAAAAGCTGGGCTGCTCAGAGACCACGAGGGCCGATCTCAGAAATCAAAGAGGCACCTACTTTTCTAGCCTTGTCAGCACCTGTCACACGCACACTCAGCTTTGCAGAAATTATGGGCATTCTGTCGAAGACTTCTGGTGAGGTAGAAAGCACATGAATCTTACTGTTCAATCACCCACTTCCCACACGCAACAATAACTCATGGGTACCACAGATCACTTTGCCAAAGTTCTCTGCCAAAGTTGAGCACGTGAAGCTTGCAGCTCCCACTACATCGCTCTGACCAAGAAAGGTAAAAGAATAGCAAAGAAACAGCACTAACAAAGTTTAGACCCATAAATTTTGAAGGTCTAGCTACCATATTATTACCCACAAGGGTAAAGGAACAGTACCACTGCTGGATAATTGGAAAGTCCCTGTGTGTCAATCTCTGTGCTTCGTGGCAAGGTAGACTAGCAAACATGCCCAACCTTTACTCACATTCGAGAAAACAGTCCCAACAAGATTGCTTGCTCCAAAATCGAAGAGGCACCGTCCTCCGAATCTCGAGAGCCAGACTCCCAACATGACTACTTTCTCAAAATCGAAGAGAGGGTAAAGGAACAGTACCATTGCTGGATAATTGGAAAGTCCCTATGTGTCAACCTTTGTGCTTCGTGGCAAGGTAGACTAGCAAACATGTCCAACCTTTACTCACATTCGAGACAACACTCCCAACAAGATTGCTTGCTCCAAAATCGAAGAGGCACCGCCCTCCGAATCTCGAGAGCCAGACTCCCAACATGATTACTTCCTCAAAAATCGAAGAGACACTGCTCTCCGAATCTCGAGAGTCAGACCCCCAACATGATTGCTTTCTCAAAAATCGAAGAGGCATCGTTCTCCGAATCTCGAGAGCCAGATACCACAGACCACTTTTTCAAAGTGCTCTGACAGAGTTAAAACATGTGAAACTGGCAGCTCCCACTACCGTGCTATGACCAAGCAGGGTAAAGGAATAGTATTACTACTTGTTGTTAGGGAGACTCCTATATATGTCGACCTCCATCCCCAACGGACAGGCAGACCTGCAAAAATGCTCAACCCTTCATCATATCTGAGAGGGCACTCCCAACAAAGCCTTTCGAAATATTCAGCTTTCTTTCCCCCCGATAATACCTCTGCAAACAAGCTATACTAGAGCAAGAATATCTCATATCATCAGGGTTAAAAGCAAGAGTATCCCATATCATGCTTTTTCCCTGTTTTTTCTTTTGGCCTTGTTTTTACCTGCAAGACAAGGAGAAAGAGAGCAATCAGTCAGCACTTGGAATCAAGCTTCCAGCCAGGAACTGACTGCCTGGAACCCCTTACCTGATTACTTACCTGGCATTGCTCTCGAGTACTCATCTTCAACATCTTATGTTTCCAGGGAAGATTCCGCATCTGCTTGAGGAACAGATAGGGCAAGTGCGAAGGATACAAGGAAGCATGTGGAGACAAGCGTAACAGCACACGTGCCGATACATCCATTACTCTGTCAAAAGCAAAAGTATCCCATATCAGCAGGGTGGAACGTACTCTAGATTTGATGGACTTGTTTTGACCCTCAAATTCTTCAGTCGGCCTTATACTCTGGAGGAAACCAGAAAACCCTCCAGCTCAGTTCAAGAATAAGCCTGTGGAAAGTTACTTCTTCAAAAGCAAAAGTATCTCATATCATCTCTTCTCATTTTTCTTCTCTTTATCCTTCATGCTGCTGCAAGATGGGGAGAAGGTGAACAATCAGTCGGAGCTCTGATTGCTTACCTTGTCTGTCACCTCTTTCAGCAGACCCCCTAGCTCGGCGACTTGGGGGACTCCTACTACATGGTTTGTATCGCGCTTGACCAAGCCTGAAACTACAAGTAAGCTTCAAGTGAAATTGATACATTACCTTGTGCATCTCCACCAGTTAAAGATACCACCCCTGGATGGAGGAAGAGTACTTCCAGAGAAGATGCCACATCTACCTATGAGACAGATAAGGCAAGTCAAGACGACACCACACTCCGATACTTAGAAGTTTCGTGATTACGAGATCATTCTCCCACAATATTTCCTAATGTCATTTGTACTAAATCATTCACTCGTACTCACTAAAGGAGAGCTTGAACCTATGTACTTGTGTAAACCCTTCACAATTAATGAGAACTCTTCTATTTCGTGGACGTAGCCAATCTGGGTGAACCACGTACATCTTGTGTTTGCTTTCCTATCTCTATCCATTTATATACTTATCCACACTAATGACCGGAGCAATCTAGCGAAGATCACAAAAAGTGACCGTTTTCGTTACCTATGATCTATCTTGCAAGAGAACGGAGAATTAGATGGAGATCTCAACCATAGAATACGAGCTGGATGGAAAGAGTGCATCCGGCGTGTTGTGTGACCGTCGTAGGCCACTGAAGCTCAAGGGAAAATTTTATAGGACGGCAATAAGGCCAGCGATGTTGTATGGCAGAGAATGTTGGGTGGTGAAGCATCAACACGTACACAAAATGGGTGTAGCGGAGATGAGGATGCTTCGTGGGATGTGTGGGCACACGAGAAAGGATAAGATTGGGAATGAGGATATCCGAGGTACAGTAGGAGTAGCCGAAATTGTAGGAAAGATGAGAGAAGATCGGCTCTGGTGATTTGGACATGTGCAAAGAAGGCCGACTGACGCTCCGGTTCGAAGATGTGACTACGGGACAGAGGTTCAGGGCCGAAGGGGTAGAGGAAGACCTAGGAAAACTTTGGAAGAGACTCTAAGAAAAGACTTAGAGTACTTGGATCTAACGGAGGACATGACACAAAACCGAGCGCAATGGCGTTCTAGGATTCATATAGCCGACCCCACTTAGTGGGAAAAGGCTTTGTTGTTGTTGTTTGTATTGGCACGAGGGTGGTGTTGCTGAACATCTATCTTTTCCATTTCTCCCCATACATTTGTGTGTCAGCATACCACAATATTACTAATACTGATTATGCGATCAAACATCTATAACTGAATGGTTTTTTCTGTCTTGATTATAGATGGCTGCAGTTGCTGCCCTGTGCGTGCAATATGAGGCCGATTTCCGCCCAAACATGAGCATTGTTGTCAAAGCCCTCCAACCCCTGTTAAATGCTCGGCATGGACCCGCCGGTGAATCACCAAACTTGTGAATCTCCCAATCTCCGTGTCTCTCTCTTTGCCTCTATAGGTGTGTCATGTGTGCATGTATGAGTAAATCAGCATGCAATTATTGTAACTAAGGCAGTGTGTTCAGAGGGTGGTGGTATATTGTTTGCACAATGTTCTATATGCTTCATTTTCTTCTTTTTTCCTCTTTTCGACAGTTGTGTACCATATTGCTTCATTATTTGCGGTGTATTTGATTTGTTCATAATGCAAGGGGGTATTTTTCTCTTAGCGGACGTTATCGTTTCTCATTTGATGCTTTCAGCAAATTTATACAAGTGAAAAGAGAGCTTCTATGTTGATCTGTGTGTCAGAAGAACATGTGTACTCAGTAAGGTGAGGGCATTTGGTCATAGCAACATCTCCGCCGCCTACGAGAGCCGAATCTGAAAAAGCTCATAACCTGTCACAGTCCGGACACAGGGTTGGTAGAAATTCTCGAACTTAGAATATGAGCTAAATTTAAAGTAAATAGCTATATAACACTTTACTTTTTATCTAAATCGTTCTAATCCTTTGTACTCTCTTGATTGTCTGATAACCTGCATAAACAATGGAGAGATGAACTTCAACAATTTAATAGGGACATAATCTTACCATACTAAATTGACATTATTTAATCAAGTATCATGGCATCATACAATCAAATATCAAATTATTATCGATAGCAATGCAGAGTGCAATTAGTGACTGATCTAAGATTTTAAACTCGGAAGTCTCAATAATAAAAAAAATAAAAAAAATTTAGACAAAAACAACTGAAAAGTTAAATGATAATACATTTTCATTCATAAATCATACTCAAAATAACCTTACAAGCTACAAATCCTAATAAAGTCGTCCATGACAAAATTTCATAGTCTAAAAATGTTTTGAAGCTACATGAATTTACAAGATCATTTGGAAGGAGCTATTAGCTTGAGATTTTTTGGAGCATTTTCCAACACAAAGGCCTTTATTTGCTCATCATGATCCACAAGGAATTGTAAGAGCTCTAAATAGCTCTCCCCCTATGATTCGAAGTATTCCTTTCATCATGGCCACAAAAAAGAAAGCCTTGTCACAACAAGAACTTAGTGCAATATATTGATGCATTCAAGCAAAGATGATAGTTCATACACTCTTCTTCCAATTGTTTGATCACAATTGCTTTAATATGTGTCTTTTGATTCATTAGATAATTAGTCGTTTCTCTAGCTGTATTGTGGACGCTACAATAGGACCAACATGTTTGTCAAAACATCTTCTTGCATTCTTCCAATTCTTGAAGCCTATCAATAGGACCAACGTGTTTTGGGCCAAATCATTTAAAAAAAAAAAATTCTTTTCTTCTTCACGGTCGTCTTCTCTGTGAAGACGCCACTGCTGAGCTTGAACACAAATCCAAAGGACCAGCTTTCGACTTCAAGAGGTCCTTGGGAAATTTCAATCAAGGATTTCAGATCACCAAGGGGTCCTGGGACCACCTAGGTCCCTCTATAGACCCACCACTAAGTGCAATGCAAATTCTTCATCTATATTTGTTAATTTGTATAACTAAACACCCAGGTCACGCACGTTCCATTCTGTGCTTATATTATTTGACCATGAGTGACTAATTATACGAACTAACCCCCGTACCATTTGTTAGTTATCTTGCCTAACTCTTTGTTGCCAGTCCCGGATTATCCAATAAAAACCATTTGCGCTTTCAAGCTGATTTGAGATATGATACTAACCAAAAGTTAAACTTAACTACACAAGAATTTATGACCGGGTCATGACATAACTGCAAGCTCAAGCTTGGCTCTGATATTTTTTTCAAGCTCGTGTTCGGCTCGTTTGTAAACTAGACATGAGCTTTTGATTTTCATTAAAACAAGTTTGAACTTATGTTTAGTTCGACTTAGGGGGTGTAGTCAACTTAGGATTTGAAAGGATTTTAATAGATTTTTTTTAAGTGATGGATTTCATAGGATTATGAGACTTCTACAAAATCCATATAGATTTTGGAATACTTGAGAAGATTTATATAACATATTTCTGTAGATTTTGATAGATTTTACAGCGTTGAATCTTGATCGTCAAATAAATCAAATGGTGATAAATGTATTTAAGTCATGAATCCACCAAAATAAAGCTGAAATAAAAAATCAAGATTATCACGTAAACCCAACTACTTAAAAGTCTCCAGCCGCACCCCTTTCCAATCCTATTTCCTCCCCCACTTAATTATTCTCTCTTTTCCGTTCCAGCTAACCTCTCTCCTCCAATCCTTTTTTTATTTGTCAATACTCCTCTAATCTTTTTTTTCGCGACTTTCTTTTACTCCTCTTCATTCACAACCCAATTCCAATTCCCCTTCTCTGCCATGAAGAAAAAAATTGCACAAAATTGCAAAAAGAATTGTAGAAAAATTGCAATGATAAAAGAAAAAATTGCAGAGATGAAGGAAGAAGATAAAGTGTGAGAGGAAGAGGGAGAGGTTCTTGGGTTTGAAATCCCAAGGTGTGAGGTAGGATTATATTTTATCTTAGTTATATATAGGGGTGAAAAAAAATTCTCAAAAATTCCAAACCAAACCGAAAAATCCTAAACCGAAACTATCTTGAATTTTGATAATCCCATACCAAAAAATACCAAAATATTCGGTATGAGATTGGTTTCCAGATTTCATTTTTTCAGTATTCCCGAAATTCTGAAGTTTTGAGACCTTCTTTTGCTTTTGGTTTTGGTTCCTACTTTCCAGCACTACATTTGCAAAGAAAAAATTAAATAAAAAGAAGCCCTTCGGTCCCACTAGCAAAGGCACAAAAATAAAATAAAATGGAAAAGGCATGTGATGGTGATGCCTTGTCTGTTTGGGAGAAAAGCACAAAGCTTTTGTTTTGGTTTTGATTCTTGAGGCAGTGAGAGAAGCAGTCTTCGTGTTGCGAAGCAGAGATAGGAAGAAGCTCTCGCGTCTCTGGCCTCGACCCATTTCCCTCTCTATCCTCTTTGAAGCTCTCTCGTCTCTGGGTTATGAATCCTCAGCACTGCGCATGCACGATTTATAACCCACAACAAATAATTCCATTTCATGATCACTGAAGTTCGAGAGAAAAAGATTGGATTTTTGCATGTGGGTTCTGAAGGATTTGTGCAGAAACGGCATAAGAAGATGTGATTGTGGAGAGGAGTGGGTGTGGCCGTGTGGGATTGGGAGCGAGGTGGACTCGAAGTCGCCGCCATGGTCGTTGCTTACTGAGAATGGTGGAGGAGAAGGGTATTAAGATCTCTCAGGAGGCTTGTGAAGAAGCCAAGAGAGTTGATTCTCTTGATGCGGAAGCCGTGGAGATTGCTGGTGGTGGCGGCGTCTCGAACCGTACCGAAAAACCGAAAAACATTCGGGAATACTGAAATTCGGGAAAGTCGAAATTTCGGATTGGTTTCGGTTGCTGAAATCTCATCCCGAATCTTTGCGGTTCGGTATTTGGTATATTGTTTTCGGTTCAGTATCCCATACCGAGCCATCCTAGTTATATATACTTATTGCTCTTAAATCTCACAAAATCCACAACTTAATGAAATTCTACAAAATCTTTAAATTTTCAATATACCTAGATTTGGATGGACATTAAAATTGATTATTAAAATCTTGATTGACTACACTCTGATTTGCATGGATTCTAAAAATCCTTTAAAATCCTTTGGTTGACTACATTAGAAATTTTAAATCTTTTAAAATTCTTCTAAATTCGAGTTTGACTACACCTCTTAATTTTCAATAAAACCTAATAAAACAAGTATTTCCTAAAAAAGAAAAGAAAAGAAACATACATATAAATACATTTATTGTTGGAAAATAAATACGTGTTGCAGTCATATTTAGAAGATGAATGTGATTGTGTAAATCCTGGTGTATCTAGGGATATCTTTGAATATTCCCTTTAGTAGTTAATATCTTATTATAGTTGTAATTCTAAAAGGGTAGGGATGTAACATATCCCACCACTATAAATAAAGAAATAATGGGGTGATATAACACACATATCACAATTAAATCTCTATCTACTCGCTCTTATTGCCGTCAACCTTCCCTCTCTATTCTCTTAGAATAGTTTAGTCAAATAGGCCTACAACATACTGAAAATTGTAATGAAGAGAAGAAAGTAGCTTTGAAAAAGTTAAAAAAAAAATAAAGGATACGAAAAAAGGCGTGAGTCATGTATTGGAAAAGGATTCTCGCCGGATATTTTTTTTAGGAATCCTAGAAATCTCGTAATCATGATCGTTCATCGTACATTGTGCGGTCATAAATCATTTCAAAATTTAAAATTTAAAATTAAATATAAATAATACCTAACAAAAATTAACCGCATAATATACGATGAACGGTTACGATTATAAAATCTCTATAATCTCCAAAAAAAAAATCTGGTGAGGAAAAGCAGGATCCTTTTCCCCATGTATAGGGTATTTCTTTATGGATTTGTAGTGGCCTAGTGGTCATAGAATCACTAACCCCAATCTTTCGGCATTAACTAGGGTCAGGAGATAGACTCATTCTTTTTCTTTTCATTTTTTTCTTGGTCAAAGTCATCTTGCCCAGTTTCGACGTTAGAAATTGTGAATCTGCGCCACCACCCACCCACCTAACTAGTTACTAGTCTCAACAAGGGAATGTTATCCCCACTACAACCAGGAAATATAGTGTTAAAAGACAAAAGTATCCCACAACTCGCGTTACCGTTAGGCCTGCTTGCATAAGGAGGGCTAAAATAGGAAAATCACTGACCCCTACCCCACCGTGGTCGTGGCGGTGCAGGATAGTATTTAAGTATGCGAGTGGGAGAGAATCAAAGTAGAAGGTAAAGAAAAACAAGTAGCGAATCAATCCACCGGATTTCCATTTCCATTTCCATTCGGTGTTTATGTTTTGAAGAACCGATCGTCTTCGTTCGTCAGTAATCGTCAGATCTCCATTTTTTTAGAGAGCGCCAATGCCTGTGGATGTGAACGGAAGCAGCACGGCGTCGGGGGCCGCCTCCATGGGTATGGCGGAGGCGCAGTACCAGAAGGCCAAAACGTCCGTGTGGTGGGACATAGAGAACTGCCAGGTTCCCAAGGTCTGCGATGTCCACGCCATCGCCCAGAACATCAGTTCCGCCCTCGTGAATATGAATTATTGTGGACCCGTCTCCATCAGCGCCTACGGCGACACGCATGGCATCCCTGCTTCAGTTCAGCAAGCCCTCTCCAGCACCGGCATCGCACTCAACCACGTCCCCGCCGGTACTTTTTTTTTTTAATTATAAATATTATTATTATTATTTTGAATTTTGTATTTTCTTGGCCTGCTGCTGTTATTTAATTTTCCGATTCGATAGCATCGAGAATTGATTTTTTTTTAATCTTTTTTAATTTGATGAGTGAAATTGATTGTGTCAAGTGTAATTTGATTGTAGTATAGTGATCTACTGATTTGCTTTGTCAATGATTTTTGTTAATCTTGTCAGTCCTCAATTTGAAATAGCAAACTGAATCAATATGGTGCTGTTTTTGGGTAATTCATAAATTGCTTCAGTTTAGCAACTAGTTGTTTTGTTTATACCTCAAGTGCTTGAATTTACGTTACAAGCTGTGTTTTTCATAGCAGATTGATCGTATGCTACCTCCTTTTTATGTTCTCGTATTCATTCTTGTTAATATGTTGAGATTATTGAATGTTTTGTTGTTGTTGTAATTGGTATTTTGTATGGTTTTTCTCTTCAAATGATTCATGATGGTAGTTAAGTTGTCATCGTCCTTAGCATCTTCGTTGACAGCTCATTGTCTCAAACAGGTGTGAAAGATGCAAGTGATAAGAAGATTCTAGTCGATATGTTGTTCTGGGCAGTAGATAACCCTGCACCAGCAAACTACCTGCTCATTTCTGGAGACAGGGATTTCTCCAATGCTCTACACCAGTTGCGCATGAGAAGATATAATATTCTTCTGGCACAACCACATAAGGCTTCCGCACCCCTCATCGCTGCAGCAAAAAGTGTATGGCTTTGGACGAGCCTCTCAGCTGGAGGGCCCCCACTTTCAAGCGGGGAATCATCTCAGCTTGCAAATGGTAACAATTCTTATAACTCTGAAATGCGGCAGCATTCCATGCCTGAAATAAACCCGCCTCCAGTTTATTTTGAACATCCTGTGGGAAATCAAAAGCCTTCTACCAACGGAAGGGCTGGTGATACTAAAAACAAGGGGAAAGTCAATCGGAAAAACCCAAATCAACCCTACACATCAAGAGTCTCAAGTATGCCAGTTGGGAACCAAGATGACAAGAATACTGATTACTCTTACCAGTCGGAACATACACAGGCAAATCAGTTTAAGAAAGCTCCACACGAATTATTTGGTTCTGGTGAGACTTCAGTCTCCACAAGTAGGTCCAGTCCCGTTTTCTTCCATGGAAATTCTGATCCTTCAGGCGGTAATGGCAATAATTTCCTAGGTCAACCAAATCAGTATCCTCCTTCTTCGAGGCCAAACAACTTCCACATGCAACCTAATTATTTTGGACCAGATACTATGCTCCCTCCTGATTCTCATAGTCATAGTTTTCGACCCATTCCTCCCAGACCTGATGGCCCTAGATTTTCTTCAGCCCCACCTACAAATGTGCCTGACATGAGTAACCTAAATATCCGTGAGTATAACAACTATGCTCAAAATCCACAAAGGTTCCCTCATCGAAATGGGGAAGAGTTTAGAAGACCAAGGTCTAGCGATTCACTGAATTCAGCTAGCTTAAATGTGCCTCATAAAGGCCATCATATGCAGAGTGGCCAGGTGTTTCATCATGATTCCATGAACAACAGATATCCTCATGGTTCTGAGTATCAGCCTCCTCAATCCTCCCCTGCTGTTGGAAACAACATACCTGGTAATGGTACTTGGGGAGCTCAAGGCTGCACACCACCATCTGAACATGTTCAAGGCCTTATTGGCGTTATTTTACTATCTTTGAACACCCTGAAAGTTGAAAAAATTATGCCGACTGAAGCAAACATTATCGATTGCATTCGTTATGGTGATCTGAAACACCGCAATACCGATGTAAGGAAGGCCTTGGATTACGCAATAGAGCAACATATGGTAGTGAAGCAGAGACTGGGTGCACTTCAGTTTTATGTTGGTAAGAATGAGAAATTATGGAAGTGTGTGAACCCTATAGGGGGCAATCTTAATCATTACTCTAAAGCAACATGGGATCGGATACAGAACTTTCTGAGTTCCTCAGATGGACGATCGGCATTAATGGCTTCTCAATGCAGGTATGTTTACAGTAGAATATTCAGCTACTTATGCTTCCTCTACTGTTGAGTTTTGAAAATAAGCTTTGATCATCTTATTTCCTCTACAGATATGAGGCAGCTATTATTTTGAGAAAAGCATGCTCAGAAGAGCTTGCTTTGGGCAGTGTACTTCAGATCTTGAATATGGTAGTCAGCATGAAGAAATGGATCATTCATCATCAATCTGGATGGCAACCGATTACTATTACCCTAGACTAAAGCTGAAACAACTGCCGAAACTGGTAGTTGTTTTAGTCAACAACACTCTAAATTGCAGAGAAGTGGCTTTAAGATGGTTACATCTGCAACAATATTATCAGTTTATCGGACCTTGACCAACTGGGTTTACTTTTGAAACAAAATACAGTTACTAGAGTATCTAAAAAACTAGGGGGATGGAAACCTTTACATTGTGATCCAAGTCATCCCCTGCCCCTGCCCCGCCCCTCGGCTTCTCCTTTTTTATTTCTTGTTCTTGTTCTTCTTCCGTTTCTTTTTCTTTTTCTTTTGTCCTCTCTGGGGTACTTTAGGAGCTTCTAAGGAATAGGTAAAAATGCTTCTAACACAAGACCTATTATGCTATCAAAGTTCTTGCGAGCTGCCTATTTGAGAAGTTGATTGTACCAGCATTGTGAGGCTTTTTGTCCATTACAAATCAATGGATCGTTCTGCCTAAACCCTTCCTTGTAAGTGACGAAGTATATCAGGAACAGCATCTGGAAGTGGTAGTATCATGTTTCAGCATATGAGTGCATATGCAAGATTATATAGCTGTGGATAAGTTTGAGCATGTTTTACAATGATCAGGGATTACGGGATTATGTTCTGGACATTATTATTCAACTGTCCGTGCTGATGAGCTCCATTGAAGACTGTCATTATCAGGTACGTAAAACCAAGTGGATGTGGTTCGATGTTGTACTGGACATTATTAGTTGATGCGAAGACACGTTGGCAGTGGAAGAAAGATTGAAGCAACTTCGGACATTGGAACAGCAATTGGAAGTGTGCACATTTAAGAAAGTGTCTTGGGTTCAGAAGGATGCCAAGGTAAGCCATACGTACCTGCAATTGCATGCACGTAGGAGGGATGCGATTTCTGGAACCTGGTATGGCAATAATATACATGCTTGGATGTTGCAGAGAACGCAAAATTTAGATCGTATCCTATGCGACGCTGTATGTTTTGAAATATATTCTAGGAGAATAGAGTTGTATAATATAACTACTTGTGTTCATCCTTTATGTTTGTTGTCTGCAACTCGAGCTTTCATTCGTTGGAGTTCAGACTGAACTGTTAAGTTTGGATTGCTCCTGGAGCTCAACTCAGAAATAATGCTGTGTTAAATATGTGTAAGCCCCCATGATTTCGGTTTGGTTCCCTTTGTAGATTTGATCATATCAACTGAGTTTTCGCCGGAAAATTGCTGTGCCGGTAGCTTGGACTTGTATCTTTAAACCTAAGATTGTGGCTCAAGTTAGGGACCCATGAGTCTCTCCTGGCTTCGTCCCTCACGAATCACAAGTACGTCGGAGAAATTGTGTACTATAATGTTTTAGTGATATGGCGACAAGTTAACGTGTGGTAAGAACGTGACGTATGAAGGTGTTTAGTGGCAAGGTGTTACCATATCTTTAGCCTTAAACTACATCATTGGCCCACAAAGTTTAGTAATTTGAAGTTTAGTAATTTTAGTGGAGTCATGCCACACAATTGTATTGTAAGCAGCTATGTATTACATAACTAATTTTAACAGTTGCAAACCAAATTATGTGTCATCAATAAGAAATAAGCATGTTAATCAACGTTCAAGTAATAACCAATCATTAATAACCATATCATTTGGTTTTAAAAGTTTGGTCTCCTTAGCATTATCCCCCAAGATATCATGAAATACATCTACAACCGTACTTTGTGGTTTAAAAATTTGGCTGTTTGCATGTCCAAGCTAAGATTGGTTGAGGCGGGTAATGACGGTTGCGTAGCTTACTTGGTAAAGAACTTCTTTAGTTTAGCCGTCGTGGATTGATTCTAGGTGGTTAACATGTGTACTCGAGTTCATGTTCTGATTTGGCAAATCGACTTTTCCCTTAGTTTTGGACAAGACAGGTGGGAACCTGGAGGTCAAGCCTCTGTTAAAGCAATAGGGCAAATGCTAGTATACTAGCTTACTAGCTTTAGTGGCTTGTGTACTAGCATGTTAAAGGAAGCAAGGGTATGCGGATTTGGGATGCTGACTAAGTAGACGCGTAAGCGAGGTCCGAAAGCAGGTGGGCAACAAGAATTATCCCTCAAAATATCATGAATACTTCTGCAACCATACTTTGTGGCCTCATTTGACACATAGGATTGAGTTGAAAAGAATACTCCTATAAAGTCAAGGCATACTGACGTTAGAGAAGAACGGTTTTTCATTTTAAAGGAATCAAAAAGGGTTTAGACATGAAGAAAACTTTTCTCTTATAATCCTATCATTTTGTGAAAGATTAGAATGAATGATTCTTCTTCTTGAGTAATCATCTCATACCTGTAGTTGGCCACAATTATTTTTCTCTTTAATATCCTTCAAATTGTCATCCATTTCAATATAATCTTTTATACCACATAATTCCATCAACATAACTTTAAAATACTTGTGACCAAAACATAAGACCTCATAATTCAAATATAGATATGTCATTTGTTCACATGAAAAGATTTTTACATGTAATCAGAACATAAGATAGTAAACTATACATAATAATATAAATAAAAAATTATAATTTTTCTGCACTTGTATTATGATATATATTGTACCGACTTGTATTTTTTATTATACTAAAAACGGTCATATGTGCGCATGACTAAATTTAACAGAAAACTTGATTTTTCCATTTTCTTTCCTTATCTTTTTCTATTCCAAAACGATGGACCCCATATCCCACCTAGTCAACATTTGAAAGCAAACATTGGTGGATTCCAGCCACATTTCAAGTCAAAGTCATTCCTTCTTCCACATTGTTTAATATCGTTTCTTATGTAGAATATAGGAATAGCAGAAGACATGACAAATACAGTGTTTGACACAAAACAAACTAACTGGTTAATTGTTGATTGTTTAAAGACATGAGATCCAGTGATCCGTGCCAAAAAAATAGGATGACGACGACGGCAGTTCTCCAACGTTCCGGTGTGTTTTGTCTCGGGGCTGACCTAAGCCAAAGCCACCATATCCATAACCATAATCCACCCTTAAATCAATCTCAAAAAGCGGTCAACCATGCAACATTAACATCCATTCGGTTCCATGCAAAACCTAATTCAGGAAAATTCCACCACTATATATACCCATGCAAACCTCCCTCATTTCTCGTAGACATTAATTAATTAGGGTTCTCTCTTCTCATCTCCTCTCTCAATACTATTTCTCTCCGTTCCGCCGCCGGCTCATGTGTTAATTCCCTTCTGTCGCGGCAGAAAATAAAGCGGTTCGGAGGGATATTAGGGTAAAAAAAAAGAAGAAGCTGAAAACAAAAACATGGCACTTAATAAAAAAGTGGTAGTATCGGGGATTTCCCTGATACTTGTGGTTGGTGCGGTCATCGGAGCGGTGGTGGCCGTAGTCCACTACCAAAAGAAGCCGGGAAGCGAGTCTCTAACAGCGCAGCAGAAGATGGTGACCCAAATCTGTAATTTCACCGACTACCAACAGGAATGCCAGAAGAGCCTCGGCCCCGTCTCACAAAATAACAACGCCGAGTTTAAGGACTACGTAAAGGCCGCATTGATGTCCATCTCTGAGGAGGCCAACAAGGCCTTGAACACGTCCGGTTCACTTCTCGTCGACGCCAAAAATGGCACCTCCGCCAAGAGGACGCTCGAGGAGTGCAAGAACATGTTGAAGGAAGCTGTTGCCGAGGTGCAGGCGGTGTCCTCGTACGTGGGCGATGCTGACATGCACACCATGGAGGACCGCGTGATGGAGCTCAAGGCCTGGATTGGAAGCGTCATCAGTTATTCCACCACCTGCCTTGATATAATTGGCGAAAACGACCACAACCTCTACGAGGCATTGAAGGACCCCATCGGCAACGCCTCTGCCAGCACAGACAATGCATTGGCCATCGTTGGTGAGATCAGCAATGTCCTCGGCATGTTCGGTGTCAAAGTTAAGGACAAGGCCTTGAATGGCGGAGGAACTCAACGCCGGCTTTTGCAAAACGAGCTCAGCAGCGACGGGATCCCGACCTGGTTCTCGGCTTCCGACCGCAAGCTCATGGGGTTGCAAGACAACGGGAGGTTGAGGCCTCACATCGTTGTTGCCAAGGACGGGTCTGGCCAGTACAAGAGCATCAACGACGCGCTTAAGGCGTACCCGTACGGACAGAGAGGGCGATACATTATTTACGTCAAGGCCGGAGTTTACAATGAGTATGTTTACGTGGACAAGAAAATGATCAACGTCTACATGTACGGAGATGGACCCAGATCCACCGTCGTGACTGGAAGCAAGAGCGAAGCTGGAACCGGTGACAAAATCTCCACCAGTGGTACATTCCAAGTGTTTGGACCGGGTTTCATTGGAAGGTCCATGGGAATCATTAACACCGCCGGTCCAGAGGCAAGGCCAGCCGTTGCTCTCCGTACGGTCGGGGACCAAATCGCCTTCTTCAACTGCAGGATCAGCGGATACCAAGACACCTTGTACATGCAGTCCGGCCGACAGTTCTTCCGAAACTGTGTTATCTCCGGACACGTGGACTACATCTTCGGTGACGCCCGCGCATACATTCAGAACTCGTTGATCATCGTGAGGAAGTCAACCAACCCGCAGCAGAATCAAGCCTTCATCACCGCTCCCGGAAGGCAGTTCAAGCACGAGATCGGCGCCATCATCATCCACAACTGCAGGATCGTCCCCGAGCAGAAGCTCGTCCCCACGAGGTTCGAGGTGAGGACATACTTGGGAAGGCCGTGGAAGCCCTACTCCAGGGCTGTCTTCATGGAGAGCACTTTGGCAGACTTCATCAGGCCGGAGGGATACTCCGCTTGGGACGGCAAGGCCGGGAACACCCAACACGCCTTCTTCGGAGAGTTTAAGAACCGCGGCCCCGGTGCCAACCTTGCAAAGAGGGCCAGGTGGAGTGGTGACGGCTTCTACGGAGAGATGAACAGGGCCACCGCCGTGCAGTTCACAGCTCAACCCGCCCTGTTGGCTGATCGCTGGTTGAAATTTGCTAACATTCCGTACCTCCCCGGCTTCATTAGTGCTGATGCCTAAGACTCTAAGAGTCTTTAGCTGCTGACTTTCAGCCTAGAGAGAGAAGAAGAGATCTAGTACGCGCATATATCACATCATAATAATATACCTCCTATCATGTAGCGCTGTGTCTCTCTCAATATATATGTATGTATGTATATATCAAATTAACATAATGACTTTAGTGGCGTACGTACAAGATGGATGCATGCATATATAGGTGCATAGGTTATAATGAATGAATTGTTTTCCCCATCCTCAATCGATGTACAATTTATAGAAACTTAGAGAGAAAACAGAAATGACAAATTGTTTACTGAATATTCGTCTTCTTTCATTAAGTGATAATTACAAAATACACTTGGTATCTATAGCATTGTGCTATGTTGACAATTACATTGTAATCCCTAACTATTCTAACTAATCACATGTACATTTATAACAAGCTTACACTAAACAGAAACCAATTTTGATACTAGACTTGATGCTCTTTACAACCCCTCAAGCTAAACTTGGTATCACATTAAGGAACTAAGAGAAAGCTTCGATCGTAAGTACTGAAACTTGGTCTTGGACAATGACTTTGTATGAATATCAGCAAACTGATCTTGACTGCATACATATTAGACCTTGATTAAATTGGCAAGAACTAACTTTCGGATGTAATGATAGTCTATTCCAACATGTTTGGTTCTAGCATGGGAAATTGGATTAGAAGCAAGTGATATCGTGAGATATTGTCACACCAAAGTTGAGGAACTTTGAGCAGATAGAAGGGCCAATATCATGAAGAACTTCACAGATCCAAGTAATTTCTGTAGCAGTATGTGCTAAGGAACAATATTGTACTTTTGTAGAGGATCTAGCAGCAGTGGATTGCTTCTTTGTACTCCAACTAATGAGGTTAGTACCAAGAAAGATGTAGTAACCACTTGTAGGCCTTCTATCAAAAGTATATTATGCCCAATCTGCATCAGACTATGCAGTGAAATGAATTGAACCCTTTTTGAACCATAATCCATGTGTAACAGTTCCCTTGAGAAATCTCAAAATCCTTTTGGCAGCCCACAAGTGGGATTCTCTTAGAGCATGCATGAATTGGCAAATTTGGTTAAAAATGACAAGTCAGGTCTTGTCCACGTCAAATACTGCAAGGCATCAACTATGGATCTATATTTTGTAGGATAAGATAGAAGTGGTCCAATGTGATCAAGCTCGATAGAACTCACAATTGTGGAGCATGGTTTTGCACCTTCCATTTTTGTTTTCTGAAGCAAGTTAAGAAGATACTTGCCTTGATGGAGAAACAAACCATCTGTTGATCGTTGTACTTCAAGGCCTAAGAAATAATGGAGAGGGCGAATATCCTTAAAAGGAAAGCCAACACTCAGATGTTGACATTCACATCATATTATGTATAACTAGCTCTTCTTATAATAAATTAATAAGTTATAATACTTTTTAATTTGTGTATTCTTTTATTCTGCATTTTATATGTCCTGAATTTCCAATACAAGTATAGCTTTTTTTTAAGTGTAAATATTTTATTATTTATATGATATGTAATAAATTTACTTAAAACTGCCTAGTCTACTTAGACCCACTTTGCTATATATAAAGAACATTGTTCTCATATTGGATCATTTGTTTGATGGATTTGTGAACATCTCTCTCTACGTGCTCTCTCCACCCATAGCCCCCATCTAGGAGTATACTAGCACCAACTTGCTCAAAATCCATCTCTTCTTCAGATCTCTATCTTTGTGTATAGGCTTAAAGGAGGACTCATAACTTTAGAACTTGAGATTGTATTCAAACCGAGGAGAGCAAAGGAATATGATTGTGAAAGTCACCATAGGATAAAAGTTATGTGAAAATAAATAGGATGTTGCTATCTACATACTTTTTTTTTACCTCTTACACCTTTTGTTAATTTCTATTATTTGATCTTCTTAAATTCATTCAATTTCACACCCAAAAATTAAAAAATATGTAAAAAGTAAAAATAAGTGTGTGGATAGCACCACCGAATAAACATTACTTCAAGAGGTAGAAAGATACAAGTTCTTCCCTTCTCCTTTAAGTTTTTTTTTTTCTAGGTTCAACTATCCTTGGGCTTTGGAAAAGTAAGGGAAATTGATCTAAATTTAGTATATACTGAACCTCGCTTCTGCTTTAATCTCCTTTGAAGCATGAATTATTCAAATTACCACTAATCTTGCAAAGTTTTTCCTAAGTCGCGCGAAAACTTAAGATAAATCTTCATTTAAACTTAAATAAATTGGTTATCAACTAGCTTTTATCTTGAGGTATTTGTCTCCTCGATACTAAAAAAGTCTTTAAGTCCTAAACTCCATTTCCAATTATATCATTAAAAAGGAAAACGTGATAAGGTATTTAAGTAAAAAACAATACGTGTAAGAGTTATGTGGACTCATGACAAGTGGCATCAAAGTCCATGGTTTGCACAAAGCACAAACCCATTTTTGAATTAATTAAGTTTATGAGTTTTGAGGTTGCGAGGTGAAACTATTTAATATTATGGTTTAACGTTATTCTTTATTACTTATAAGTTAAAAGTTTTATATTCAAATTTCATAAATAACTAGTGCAAAATCAATTCTTTTATTATAAATATATCGTTGTATATAAAAAAAAAAGGTTAACAGATTAAAATGAAGGAAACCTTTACAACTAGATGACTGATAGAGTACTTTATTGTCTCTCCCGTGAGCATAAACTTGTTATTCTAAACAACGCAACCATGCGCTTTTTTGTCTTGGCAAATTACTAAGGTCTAATTGTCTAAATAAAACCCTCTATAAAAAAGGGTGTTCTATTACATTCATCTGTGTTATAAAGTGTTAATTTTGTGTGTTTAAATAGTATAATTGCTTACTAATTTGTTATGTACATTCCTCTCTTTCACAAGAGACTCTTTCTTGCAATTAAAATATAATCCAAAAAACGGCATTCATCCGTAAATGCTTGCATAAACTAGTTAAACTCAACCATGCAACTCTGTATTTTCTTTTCTTGGTAGAAAATATCAGTTTAAGCAATTCGATAAGTGATTTGTGTGGTGTTTGTTGGACTGTTCAGAACATGAATAATAACTTATAAGTTTGCAAGGAATAATGGAGGAAACGAGATAATTAATGCTCCAAATTGGTAATCTTCCAAGTTGTCAAGTCCAAATGTTTGGTTATTGGCAATTGAGTTGAAAGAAATAAAGATTAAAAACTGACCTTTCGCAAGTTGGTATGATAAGTCTCCCCTTAATTATCAATCATTATCTTCTCCCCCGGCAAGGCAAGGGAATGCCCCACACAAACAAGTGGGTTTCGTTAATATGTTATCTCTTAACCCAAACCAAAACAAAGATAAAACCACCATGATTGATTCTTCTATTTCTCTAATTAACAAAATACATGCTGAGAGCCTCAACTTGAGAGAGAGAGAGAGAGACGCTCCCTTTGCTGTTCAAATGTGGATTCTATACCATGTAATCTGGTTTTCTCCGTTAATTAATCTATGCAAGTTATAAACTATGAGATTTAAATTGGGTGTTTTTATTAACACCCCATAATTTTATGAATACACCCCAACTTCAAAATTATTCTTTAAAATTCCAATATTAGCCCTTTCATTGTTTAAGACCACCTTTTTATAATAGTTAAGAAATTAAAACCTTCTAACATCCTATCTCAACCGCTCACCCTTTTGCCACCTTCCTCGTCGATGTCGGCCAATGATAACCACCCCCTTTCCCGCCATTCTCTCTCTCTAGAATTCTCACTTCCACTAATATTTTGCAGGATATGAAATACCATAAAATTGAATTTTATAATGTCGATATCATCCTAATCAGGGATACCAACTTGATGGCCGTGAAAATTTTGAAAAATGCTACTTGCAGAGAAGCAATCCTTCTGTGTCAACTAGGAATTGACTTTCTATGAGACTATTGGCTAGTTTAATTGTACATCGGCATTTGTTTTGGTATACTTGAGATCATTTTGTTAATGGAGGTGCCATGGTGGAGGGCTATCGAAAAGGAGTAGGTACTGAAACTTGATGAAGGTGGTGCTAGTTTTGTTTGTTTGTTTTTATCTAATTTAAATTAGGGTAGAAAAGGAAATTCAAACTAAATAAAAGAAAATGGGGTGTATTCATAACATTGTGAGGTGCCATGGTGGGGGGCTGTCGAAAAGGACTAGGTTTTAAGATGATGAAGGTGGTGCTGGTTTTGTTTGTTTGTTTTTATCTAATGTTCCCTACTTCATTTAACAAAGTGATGACCAGATGCCAAATAACCATTGGTGTCTTTGAGAACGATTCAAATTTAAGATATGATGAAAGGAGTACAGATCCTCTTCGGATCTAAAAAAACTGAGCCTAAGAATTAAATCATTCAGGCCGTTGAAATTTGATCCAACGGCTACAAACAGAGAGCCCCTCTAAAAGTTATAATAATTGTAGCCGTTACATCAAATTTCAACGGTCCGGATCATTTGATCCTTGGGCTTAGTTTTTTTAGATCCAGAGATGATCTGTACTATGAGGAAAGTATATGAGGAAAAAATGATGATGAGAGAAAGGGGAAAAAAAAAGAATGAATGAATAAAAGCACAATCTTGAAAGTTAAAATAACATATAATTTTTTTGTTTGTTTTTAGTTTGGCTTTTTTTATTAGTATATCACATAATTGAATACACCTCACATTAAAATTTAATATGAAATGACTCATATACCTTAATACGCAATGACAATTTTGACTTCATAAGGTTTAAGAAAATAAAACAAAATTCTAAATACACCCCAAATCACTTTTACCATGTATATCTCAAGATTATTTTATCTTTTTTCAACTCTAGAACCACTTTCACCCTCCATTGTAGAACATAACTCTAACCAATGAAATACAACACGTTGATTGAGAAAAATTATTTTGACGAATGACACATGAAATTGACGTTTCAAAAGCCCTGCATGAGGTAAGACCATATTTTTAATTGTCTTAGTGATTTCAACAACATTGGCATTCCTATAACTGCGTTATGAATGATATCATCAAAAAGTATGATTGATGATGAGAATCACACACGTAATAAACCCTAAGCCATGTCTGATCACAAAATTTTGAAGATGTGAAGGGTATTGTTTTTTTTGGGGGGGGTATGTAGAAAATTCAAGGTGTATGTAAAAAATTTGGAGTGCAAGTAGAAAATGAGGAGTGTATGTAAAAATATAGTGTATGTTGAGAGTGTGGGATGTGACAGTATTTGAGGTGTATTAGGAAAAACTAAATATAAGAGTATTGATATAAGATGTATTACATATGTAGGATGCAGGAATTAGGATGCATTCAATAATATGCAAGGTGTTAATAAAACAAGTCATTAGTCATCCTTAATTTTCCCCACATAATTCTCCACTGTCACTAACATAGAAAGTGAAAAGGAAAAGCAACACAAAAAACGAATGTGAAGTGTTAATAAAAACAAGTCATTTTCATCCTTAATTTCTCGCACGTAATTCTCTTCTACCACTAACACAAAAAGTGAAAATAGAAAAAAATAAAATAAAAAACAATAACATTATCATTACGGACCCTTAAGAACAGTTCACCAGTTTATAATCATTAAAATTATAAAATCAATAATTACTTGCACACGAGATTAACATGTGATGGTGAAATATACAAGGCTATGAGCAAAGCCCGGAAGATATGGTGCAAAATGCAAATCCTCTGGGTCCAGAAGTGTCTGGACTGAAGGAGACAGATTAGCATATTTAACAAAAAGCTAAACATTGAATCATGGTTTAGATTTGAGTTAAGGAGGACCAAAATATATTCCTTGATACAAAAGAAGAGTAATACTAGGTAGACTGATCTTTTAGACCAAAATTTTAAATCATGTTATATATCATAATAAACACATTAATAAACACTTAACTAATAATCCGTCATCAACAACCACTTCATGTGATTTACAAAATAACCAAATACTCGGACACACCCATCAGAAACAATAGGTGGTCACAAAAGAATCTAACCCTATTTATTCTTCTTCATTGGATACCTAGCAAGTAGCAACAATATGTGAATGAATTGTTTTGTTGGGTCATCCTTGTTTTCTCCAATTTTTTTTTTATAAACAATCTGTTTCTGCTGCTGACATGGACGTGAATGTTTTTCCAAAGCTTGTGTGTGGGTGGAGTTGGGAGGAGAACAAGTTGTTCGAGCTGGCTTTGGCAGTGGTTGATGAGGAAGATCCGCAGCGCTGGGATGTAGTTGCAGCCTTGGTTGGAGGTAAAAAGAGTGCAGAGGATGTCCAGAAACATTATGTCATTCTTTTGGAGGATTTGCAGGTCATAGAATCTGGTAAACTGGATCACAAACTCGGACAGCAGCCGCCGAAGAATTATGTTCAAGTGGATCATTGCACTCAATCCGTATGCTGGACTGACGAAACTAACAAGTATGTGAAATCTTTGTGGATTAAAGTCATTGATTACTGCAAAAAATGCTTTTATTTGTTTTCATTTGTAACTTGGACAGCTACTAGAACTTGTTCTTACCTTCCTGTCAGATAGCTAGTTTAGTCTTAATCTTGTTTATTCAGTTCCATGGGATATTTGAGTTTTTTTTCTTCTGATGTTTAGAAAATGTCGTGTAACAGCTTGCTGGTTCAGTTGGACTTGAATTAAATCTTTCCGGCATATTGCTGCCTGTCAAAGCTTTCTTGTTCAAGCATGTATCCAAAATAGGATGAAGTGAAGCTGCTGGTCATTGCAAGTGTAACAGTTTGAAAGCTCTGTCAGCAGCTTGTAACATATCCACCCTTCTCTTCTTGTAAAACACAAGTTTAGTGAAATCAAGTGAGATAGATTAACACTAGAAACCCTAAATAGGGTACTCTGTTCTGATTCATCTCATAGAAATTAAATCCTCACTTAGTTTCTAGCTACTTATATATCTTTATACATGATCTGCATCATTAAACAATGTTTATAATTTTATATGGCAAGATCTACTTGCCGCTTTGGGAGAAAAGCCGGAAGCTATGTCGAAGTCGGAATGGGAGAAATTAAATTTGTGGGCTTGCTCTTCAATTCGGTTGTGCCTTGCAAAAACTCAGAAGTATTTTGTGATGCGGGAGACGGTAGCAAGTGTGTT